>NC_142804.1:12496915-12571877 GCF_049724085.1 Artemia sp. Qi Xiang Cuo
ATAAAGGATCTATAAAGGATTACCTGATAATAATTTGGAGATATATCAGTAGATTGCATCAGATTTTGTCCCAAGAGATTTATAATCTTAGTGAATAGGGGGGATATCTTGGATATCTTATGTGATTTGTGAAAGAGCCGGGTAATGCTGTTCGTGTGAATTGCCACTCCCGACTTCAATAATAGAAGAATTTCACCATGGGCTGTTCGAAGGTAGTGGAGCTATCGTCAGTGGGGGTATACAATCCCTCTTCAAATTGATGTGATTACCATCGACTATTAAAAGTCAAAGATTTGTGCTTCCGCAAAGGCTTTGGCCGAATTTTTAAATATTGATGACAAAGGTAAAGAAGTTTTTGGCTTAACCTTGTCAACTGCCTTTACCTTGCATATACTACTTTTAACCTTGTTAACTGCCTTTACCTTGCCTATACTACCTTTAACCTTGTCAACTGCTTGACTCTATAAGTACATTTGGCTCTACAGAACCTCAGTGTCACTAAATTATCAGTTCATATAATATACTCAATGTATAATATACTCAAGTACTGCAGAACCAGTCCTCTGGGATTACTATTTTGACTCTTGCTTTCACTCTAGATTTTTTTCTGGATTTTTTTTACAGTTCCTGTAATATACTCAATGTTGTCCTCAAGTACTGCAGAACTGGTCCTCTTTCATCACTTGTTGGGCTCTGCTTTTGCTCTGGATCGTTTCTAAGGATTTGGGAATCCCTAGATATGGGATTTGGGAATCCTAAGCCGGGTGGTAACCCTGCTTGTATTGGGTCATAAAAACACAAGCCTCTTCTCATAAGATAAGGTCTATGAGTGCATTTCCAACAAAGCACTGCACGTGTCTGGAGTCAGATAACCGTATGAATGAACTAAATGATCAGTTCCTATAATATACTCAATGTTGTCCTCAAGTACTGCAGAACTGGTCCTCTGGCATCACTAGTTGGGCTTTGATTTTGTTCTGGATCGTTTCTAAGGATTTGGGAATCCCTACAAATGGGATTTGGGAATCCTAAGCTGGGTGGTAACCCTGATTGTATTGAGTCATAAAAACACAAGCCTCTTCTCAAAAGATAAGGGCTATGAGTGCATTTCCAACAAAACACTTAGCACGTATCTGGAGCCAGATTAACCGTATGAGTGAACTAAATTATCCGTTCATATAATCAGTTAATAAATTATTAGTTCAATATTATCAGTTCATATATAACTAAATTGTCAGTTCATATAATATACTCAATGTTGTCCTCAACTGCTGCAGAACTGGTCCTCTGGCATCACTAGTTGGACTTTGCTTTTGCTCTGGATCATTTCTAAGGATTTGGGAATCCCTAGATATGGGATTTGGGAATCCTAAGCCGGGTGGTAACCCTGCTTGTATTGGGTCATAAAAACACAAGCCTCTTCTCATAAAATAAGGGCTATGAGTGCATTTCCAACAAAACACTTAGCGCGTATCTGGAGTCAGATAACCGTATGAGTGACATGTAGTATGCTTTCCACATAAAAATTTCTGACACTACATTGCCTTGATCTTCCATCTTCACGGACGGGCCAAGCTTCTTACACAAGGATACGACATTAGAATACTGTCTTTTCACATACCAAAAGCTTAAGGTAGAGTCTGATATAAAGGCCTGTTAAATAAACTCCTTCGGCTGGAATATGTGATTTTCTGCTTAAAATCCTTTGGTTTATCTAGCTGTCCATAAATACAAAGACCCAGTACAAGCGTCCGTTTTTTACCAGGAGTTCTTCTGGAGATATAAACATGGTCTGATGCATGGACAGTCAATTTTAAATCATACAAAAAAAAAAAAAATAGTCATCAGCCACTCAATAGAGAGTCTCACGTCGACATCCTAAATTTACCTTTGAAGGTCAAGCTTTAAAGTGGATTGGAAAGACTGCCTCTTCCACAAAAACGCTTTTTATCTGACCTATCACGGGATGTCTCGAACAGGTCAAGCCCTCCTGCGCGAGAAAGCTGGATTATCATCCAGTGTTCATCCCTTTGTGTATGCTTCTATTGATTTTGTTGCCTAATATTCCTGCTGGTTTTTTACAGGGGCTTCTAAAATCATCTTTTTACCCCTCGAAAGAGTCTATAAAAAGTTTTAAGCAATCTTCCAAGCTGTAAATTTGGTTTAGTATCAATACGCGTTTTCTGGTAGCCCATTCACTACCCTTAGTCTCACGAGAAATAATGACTGGTGCCGCCATTTACTGAGGCAACATAGCAAAGGGGTGAGAACATGGCTCACTCGGAGTACTTACAAGAGAAAACATCCTTTGCGGAGTACTTTGAGCACTGCTTTGACGAATGCTACACTTCCACTTGGAACGGCCCTCTGAGCGACTTCATCCTTAAGAGCCCGTCTGGTGATTTGCTCCATTGGAAATTCAAGAGACACAATCCTTGAAAACCTTTCCAGGCTATTTCGAAGGGGCCTAGCGGTATATCAGGCCCTACTTTTTTAGTAGCCTGACATTAAAAACGTTGTCGTATACAAAAAATATGTATATAATTCGACTCAGATTAGTATTTATCCTAAGAGGATCACGAGATGAATAATTTCTTTTTGCCTATTTTGGGTTTGCAACGCTAAAAGGGTTGATAAATGACACTGGAAAGGATCGATGTAACTCATATTTTATTTAAATTTATTGAAAGATTTATTTTGATTTTTTTTTTTTTTTAAGTGCCATGTTAATATGATTTATATTTTGAGTCTGTAAGGTTTATTGTCTTACTGCAAATATAAAAGTGTTGTTCATGAAGGAAGTTGTGAAGTAGAACTTGATTTAACCTTGAGTAAAATATGCAGAGTTTTTTTCTCATTTAATATTTATTTATTTGTAAACCCGTCATACAAAAGCAAGAAGACGGAGCAGTAAAAGAAAACAAAATAATAAAACAGTCAGTCCCGTTTTTGATGTCAGGCAGCCTCACTCAGTTTATTCATATGCTAAGTTTTAGCTTGTTAAATTGTTTTCACTGAAAACAACCAAGTGCAATCACTTTGTCAATTATGCCTAGTGTCTGATTTAAGTTTTTTTTTCGAAATTATTTTCGAAAAGAGGCTCCTTTGGTCAAATAAAAAGAGTACCATTTTTACCAGTATATAAACAGGAACTGCTTTTTAGACATTATCCTTTTAGCTGACAAACTGAAAATTTCAGTTGTGATTCCAAATACATACTTATCGAATAATCGCCTGCATAAAGTGGTTTTTTCGTCGGTCAGACAAGTTGAGGCTGCTTAAAATACCAGCTGTAGCCAGGATAGAGTATCTAAAGGCGCTTTCTCGTGCCCTTGTTGATTAACGACATGTTCTTTCAGGACAACCTGTTCTTCTGACTAACAACGGGTATGTGGCCGTGGGTAATAGTTGCTCTAGGATAAGGGAGCAGTATTTCTTCCTGGTGTTGTTTTGCCCCTACATGACCTAATTTCCCCCCAAATCGTCAACCGCTCAATTTGGCATTATTCTCTCCCTATTCAGATTTTGGCTCTTCACATTTTTTTCGAAAATGAGTTTATTCCCCCCGTTTGCTTTATTTATTTACTTACATCAACGTTTGTGACTTAAGTCTTGTGTAATTCTAAGAGATCCCCGTTAACATATCAATGTCGGAAGAGAGTGAAAGAATAGTTTTGTTTCATAGAATCTTACCCTTGTAAAATTTTTCTGAGGAATAAAGTTCTTTTAAGTAATTGGTACTTGTGCTAAATATAATATCAACAACGTCAATCGTTGGGGTTCTTATAAGAACGACTTATCCAAAGATCTTCTTTGGTGTAATAATTATTTTAATGAATTGAGTTGAGGTACGTTCTTTTACACCTAGTGTGGCAGTTTATAATATTCACACCTAGTGTGGCAGTTTATAATATTTCAATTCTTTTAGACTAATTATTTTAATGAATTGAGTTGAGGTACGGTCTTTTACACCTAGTGTGGCAGTTTATAATATGTCATACAAGCAGTTTGAATGCTCGATGTGACAACTTCGAAAACGGACGGAGGAAGTGCCAGATAAAAAATGCGGTTTGCCTCGCTGCACGCTGCAAGTCTTCGGATCTCCTGATCAAGTATCTCGAAGTCGTGGCGACTGTCATAATTGCCATGAAAATATGAATTCCGAGTCCAGAATTCATCGTAGCGTCGTTCTTCTTCGGGTTTTTACCTATTTTCAATTAAAAGAAGTTGAATTTCAACAAGAACCGTTGAATATCAACGGTCTTTTACACCTAGTGTGGCAGTTTATAATATTTGCTTTTTCCTTTTAAAGAGTATATATTGCAGGGTTCTGAAGAAGAAAAACAAGACTTTCTAGAAAAAGCCGTGCCAATGGGTATTGAACAGCTCTCACCTGAGCCCATTGTTGGTAAAGTCAAAATGAGACTTGGAGCATTTACTGAAAGCAAGGCAGAGGTTGAACCTCCTTTGCCGCCGAAACCTGGAAAGGCGCTCCTCAAGGCTCCACCTTTGGCGCCTAAGCCTCGACCTTGGTCATTTGCGAGCTCAGACAAATCAAGTAACATGTTTGAACTTATATTACTTATTTTTAATCTCATTCCATTAGGACTTCGTGTAATGTCAGTTGGGTAGTCACAATCCCTCCCTTGCTTTCAAAAAACGGTTTAAAAGAGCTTGAAAGGCTGCATTTTCTAAATGAAAAAAAAAGTGATTTCAAACCTAAGAAAATGCTATGCTTAACTGCTCTTTTGTTTTCATGAAATTTAATCTTTTTTTTTTTTTTTTTTTTTTTTTTTTTTTTTTTTTTTTTTTCATTTCGTCCATTAAAAATAGGCCAGCTCACCAGTTTGCCATTGTTTGCATAAGGTGATTCAACGTAGAATTTAAAGATAGATTTAAAAATGTGATTTAAATGTGATTAAGGTAATTTGCATAAGGTGATTCAACATAGAATTTAAAAATAGATTTGAAAATGTGATTTAAATATAGAATATAAGCAATTCAAAAGAGCGCTTTTATGATTCTTTTAAATCATAGTGATTTTTAAAAAAGCAGTTTTTATCACCGTACATGATAAACGTGAGGCTCTTTACACCACCGAATTCGGGAGCATTTAATTAATGCTAGAACAACAAGGCTGCCTCCTCACTCCAATCAGGGGTTATCAATCCGCTTCTGAAGGGATAAAGGCCAAAATGACGCTATAATCACTGCAAAACGAGCAGTTGTAGGTCACTTTTTATGCCGTCTTTTGTTTCCAATGTTATTGTTTGACTCCGTTTTAAATTGTTTTACCCTCTTTTAATTCTTCTGTTTCTCTTATTTTTAATCTGATTTTTTTTTTTTTTTTTTTTTTTTTTTTTTTTTTTTTTTTACCATCTTTTATCCTCTTATAGTTCCACGATTTTTCTTATTTTTAGTCTGATTTTTATCATTGACTGTAACTTTTTATTTTTAGTTTTATCGATTTATTACATTCTTTTGATACCTTTGGTCTACATGCTTTCTTATTATACGCAGTTTTGTCTTTCTTTCTATTTAGCTGTTTGTTTTTTTTTTATATTTAATTTGTTTACTGGTCGATTAACTTTCAGTTTTTAAGCTTAAGGATTATTTAACTTAAGGTTGAAATTTTTTATGTTTGTTGAGTTTATTATGTAGTTATTTTTCTCGTATTAATTCTAATTTTGACCTACATTTATTGTTGTTCCTTTATCGAGTTCTAAATTTTGCAATTTTTCTCCTTTTTTTTACAAGAAATGCTAATTTTGCAATGTTTACTTATGAGAGCCATTTCAAAAATAAAACTTTACCTGTTCTTGTAACGGAAGAGACGCTTTTTTTCTTTTCTTTTTTTATGTACTGTGTCCTGAAATAATAAAACCTATCATAAAAAAAATGAACGATAAAAAAAAAGAAGAAAATAGCCATATAATTTAAAGTCTTGTAACAAAGCTAAATACTCTAATGTTAAAGCAAACTCTTAAATAAGTTTGGAAGTAGGTCTCTGTTCAAATTACTTTTTTCCATCATTTTGGCAAATAATTGCCAAATGATTTTTTTCTTTTTTTTCTATTGTTTGGACAAAGTATTTGGACAAATGTATTTGTCCAACTACTTGGACAAATACATTGTCCAAGTATTTGGACAATGTAAAGTCAGAAAACAATTTATAATATCAGAATAATTGTAGCTAATACATTATGCATGCAGACCCGCTGTACTTTACCCCCACCCTTTAATGTGCAAATATGAAGCCCAAATTTGTTTCTAAAGTATTATACCTTTGTCATACTTAGGTATATTTTATTCGGATTAAGCTAACTTCTCTAGGATTAAACTAACTTCATGTTAAAGCAAAATGTAAATGTTAAAGCAAACTCTTAAATAAGTTTGGAAGTATGCCTCTGTTCAAGTTACTTTGTTCCATGATTTTGCTCAAATTAATGAGAAGTTGGTGGTTCTAATCTAAAACAGGTCTAGCCCATATGGGAAGCAGGTCTATACAATAGTTTTCTGCTTCTATTGACGAAAATTATTGGCTGACCGACAGGCAGCTGATCAAGTGATCAGCTGCCTGTGATCAGGCATCCGCTACCCACTTGGTAGCGTATGCCTGATACTTCTTTGGAGATTTCTGGTTTGAGCCCTTCAGCTGCATACAACAACGGAGAAAGTGTAGCTGTTAAGTTCACTTGAAGTTTGTTTACAATACTTCGCTCTTGAAAAAAAAAACTTTAGTGTAAAGAGCGAGGTATTGAAGAGGGAGAATCCCCCACATATACGTAATAATTTCTGTTCGTCTTAAATTTTAATGTTGATCTTTACTTTCAGTTGAAAAAGCTTGTTTTTTTATTTAATTTCTGATTGTTTTTTAAATAATTCTGGGAAATCTGGCTCCGCCTCCATGAAAAATTCCGTTTCCTCACGGAAAATTCATCTTTGGAAAAATCCTCCCATATACTCCCTCCGCCCTAGAAAAATCCCCCGAAAAATGTCTGTATATGTCCCAGTAATCAATAGTGTATGTAAACAATGTGCAAAATTCATAACTTGCAGCCCTTCCCCTGGGGACTTTGGGAGGTCGAGTCATCATCAAATACATGGCTATTAGATCTTTTGACTATTCTGAAGCAAACGGCTATCTCAAAATTTGATCGCACAATTTTGGGGAAAAGGGCGTGGAAGGGGGCTAGCTGCCCTCCAATATTTTTGGTCACTTAAAAAGGGCACTAGAACTTTTGATTTCCGATCAAATGAGCCCTCTCCCGATCTTCTAGGATCACTGGTTCGATACGATCTTTGGGAAAACAAACAAATAAACACCATCTTTGATCCTTCTTTCTGGCAAAAAATGCAAAATTCCACATTTTTGTATATAGGAGCTTAAAACATCTACAGTATGGTTCTCTAATATGCTGAATCTTGTGGTTAAGATCATTTCACGTTTTGGGGTTGTTTCCCCCTTTTTTTAAAAAATGGGCAATTTTTTTCAGGCTCGTAACTTTTGATGGCTAACAATAAACTTGATGAATTTTATATATTTTGAATAAACATCAAAATTCAATTCTTTTTGTGTATCTGTTGTTCTCAAGACTTTGTTTCTTTTTTCGGTTACTATTGAACCACATCGCTCCTTACTTACAGTTCGTTACCACGAAGTGTTTAATAATTATTAGTCGCTATCGTTATTGTTAATTAATATCGGACATTACAGACTTCATTACTGACTAACATTACAGACTTTGACTTTTTTGGCTTTGATTTTTTTTTTACTTTGACATTACAGACTTCGTTAGCCTTGACTTTTCATTGACGACTTTTTTCATTGTAGATGATCTGGATGTAACTCGTTCTTGTGAGAAAACTCCTGAAGGTGCCCCAATTTTTGATGAAAAAGACGAAGAAAAAATTGGATCTGAGGCTCCGAAAAAATCTGTAAAGGAATTAGCTGCTAGTCTGAACAAAAAACCAGATGAACCAAAGGCGAATAATTCTTCGTTAAAATCAAAATTTTCACCATTACTTGCGGACGGTAAGTTAATTTTGTTTTAGTTAAATTTTGTTTGGTTTGTCGGAATGTATGTGTGGTTGTCTTCAAAGAGTAAAAGTAAACTGATAAAAGAAGAAAAGATAAAGAATAAAAAAGACAAAAGAGTCGTTACTAAAAGAAGAAATGAAAAAATACATGTCATGTGTTCGACTTGAGCTTATTAGACCTTATATCTTTAGATGAGTAATAGTTGTTTACGTATGGATTTTTTTTTCTTGAAAACGGCAACGATGTTTTTTTCTGAAAACGGCACACTAACATTTTCTGGTCTGCAAAACGATGAAAGACTTTCATTTATGAAACCTGAAACACTTTGGAAAAATTTATTTTCCCTTCCCAGCGCCCTTAATATATTTTGCGAAGTAAAATTAAGTGACCCAAATGTCAGGAAGGACTGTCACAATGAAGTTAGACATTTGAAGTAGGGGGACTAAACATCAACCACGTCATTACTATTATCGGAGGTTCCGATCTGGGTTAATTTTGCATTGTATTAATTTAGGCTGAATGAAAAGGTCAATCAAACTGGGAAAGTTGAATATCTTAGCAAGATATTCAATATAAAATATTATTATCTTGGACCGGATGTTTAATAAAGTAAGTTTGCTTTTCCTTTGTATAATTCTGGCACCAACTCACTAGCCAAAAAAAATCTAGCCACTAGCCACTACCCAAATTGACTAGCCAAAAAAAAATCAAATGAATCGCATTACCGCTGAATCTAGAAAAATTACACAAAAGAGTTTTTCCTCCAAAATCCGCCCCTGAATATTTTGAAAAATAACTTTTTGGTATTTTCAGTGAAAATACTTTTTTCGGTATTTACATTGGGAAAAAAAGAAATACAACAAAATTTATGAACTATTATTACTCTGCCAAGAGGGGGAGATAAAGTAAAAATTTGGAAGATCTGAAGTAAAATGGCCAGGTTTGTAAAACATCATTCGTTCTTAAAAGAGGATAAATACTAAAAGCACAGATTACAGAATGATCGTAGAAAGAAGAACACAATCGATCTGTACACACTCTATATTTCCCATGATTAGCAACGATTTGAGAATAACATAACGGAATTTTCTTTTAACATCACAAATAGTGCGCTTCTGTAAGGTTATCAATCGAATTTCGAACAGTAAAGTCTAACCACCAAAATAAAAGTAGAGGATATAGAGAAGCCACAACATCACTGTCCTACTGAGAGTCTTCCAGAGGAGCATCAAATAAAGTCGCGTGATGCGCATGGGTGAGGGCCGCCTAACCCACGATATAAGGTGTTGGATCCCTCCCGGAATCAGAAGACGCGGACGACAGAAGGCAAGACTAGGCAAATGGCCTGAGAAGGTTGTTGCGCTGTTGAGATTGTCACTCGAAGAACTTTGGTTTAAAGCACAAGAGAGGTCGTCGCGGATAAGCACCGTCGTTGCCTTATGCGTCAGCCGGCGTGAGGAGACCTAAGTCTTAGAAAGAAATCCATATTTATCAACTAGTCCTAAAAAAAGATTGAGACTTAGAGGAAGACCAGTCCTGAAAAAAAAAGATGGAAAACTTTCAAACCATGACCGAAACACCTTGATCATTTTCACATAGAAGTGGAAGATCATCTGCATAAGTCAAATTAGAAAAATCCTTAAAACATACGGAATCGTTTGATCTGATTCCATCTCGAATATCAGAAATATACATTTGAATCTACTGCTATCACTACCAATAACTTACTGCAGCACCAAGCCGCATTTGAATTTACTGCTATCACTACCAATAACTCTCTACAGCACCAAGCCGCATTTGAATCTACTGCTATCACTACCAATAACTCACTGCAGCACCAATCCGCATTTGAATATACTGCTATCACGACCAATAACTTCCCGGAGCACCAATCAGCATTTCAATATACTGCTATCCCTACCAATCACTTACTACAGCACCAAGCCGCATTTGAATCTACTGCTATCACTACCAGTAATTCACTGCAGCACCAAGCCGCGTTTGAATCTACTGCTATCACTACCAATAACTCTCTGAAGCACCAAGCCCCATTTGAATCTACTGCTATCACGACCAATAACTCAGTGCAGCAACAAGCCGCATTTGAATCTGCTGCTATCACTACCAATAACTTACTGCAGCACCAATCTGCATTTGAATCTACTGCTATCACTACCAATAACTCCCTGCAGCACCAAGCCGCATTTGAATCTACTGCTATCACAAACAATAAGTCACTGCAGCACCAAGCCGAATTTGAATCTACTGCTATCACGACCAATAACTCACTGAAGCACCAAGCCGCATTTGAATCTACTGCTATCCCTACCAATAACTCACTACAGCACCAAGCCGCATTTGAATCTACTGCTATCACTACCAGTAATTCACTGGAGCACCAAGCCGCGTTTGAATCTACTGCTATCACTACCAATAACTCGCTGAAGCACCAAGCCATATTTGAATCTACTGCTATCACGACCAAGAACTCATTGCAGCACCAAACGGCATTTGAATATACTGCTATCACTACCAATAACTCACTGCAGCACCAATCCGCATTTGAATCTACTGCTATCACTACCAATAACTCACTGTAGCACCAAGCCGCATTTCAATCTGATGCTATCACTACCAATAACTCACTACAGCACCAAACCGCATTTGAATCTACTGCTATCACTACCAATAACTCACTGTAGCACCAAGCCGCATTTGAATCTACTGCTATCACTACCAATAACTCACTACAGCACCAAGCCGCATTTGAATCTACTGCTATCACTACCAATAATTCACTGGAGCACCAAGCCGCATTTGAATCTACTGCTATCACTACCAATAAATCACTGCAGCACCAATCCGCATTTGAATCTACTGCTATCACTACCAATAACTCACTCCAGCACCAAGCCGCATTTGAATCTACTGCTATCACTACCAATAATTCATTGCAGCACCAAGCCGAATTTGAATCTACTGCTATCACTACCAATAACTCCCCGTAGCACCAAGCCGCATTTCAATCTACTGCTATCCCTACCAATAACTCATTGCAGCACCAAGTCGTATTTGAATCTACTTCTATCACTACCAATAACTCACTGTAGCACCAAACCGCATTTGAATCTACTGCTATCACTACCAATAACTCACTGAAGCACCAAGCCACATTTTAATCTACTGCTATCACGACCAATAACTCCGTGCAGCACCAAACGGCATTTGAATACACTGCTATCACTACCAATAACTCACTGCAGCACCAATCCGCATTTGAATCTACTGCTATCACTACCAACAACTCACTGAAGCACCAAGCTACCTGAGGCCAACACAACTGGGCACACTCCTCTATCCCATTCTATTCTAAGTTCCACCCTTGCCCCCTCCCATGAAGTTCCAGTTTTCTTGAGATTCACTTTCTTATGAATTTTTTCCATCCGATTCGAGGATGACTGGTTTTTTCCCTTAGATCCAGGGAAATGGCCTAAAAGCTCGATATTTGGCTACCTGCTCGTCTTAATCTTTTGTTCATTCCTAAAAAGTGGGATTATACTATATTTTTTGTACTGTAGCTTGGAGTTTGTTGAATTAAGTTCTGAAAAATGTTATTTATGCAGTCAAATTATTGGCTCCCAAATATGTTTTTATGGTAAACATAACTTTTTTCCGGGGCTATAAGCCCATTTTTAAGGGGATTGTTTATAAACATACAAGGCTAAGAGTCAATTAACTGCTAAATTTGTGAATGTTTCTTTTTAAAAGATGTTTTAAAACCTTGAAAGTGAAGAGTCAAACTAACGCTAAAATGTTGAAAATTATATTCATAAACTTGCAGATGCTGTTTTTTATATCTAATATTATTATTATTTTTTCTATAAATATACCAATTTAACATCAGTCAAGTGTTATGACGCTAAGGAAGGGCAAAAAAACACTTTAATTGGTTTGACTTCTGAACAGCTGATATGATATCGCCCGCTGCAAGATGTTTAATCAGAAGTGCTGTGGCCCCAATTCTATTCCAAAAATGCTCAAAGGCATGAAAATGGATAGCTAAGCTAAAAATATGAAGTAATGAAACCATCTGAAAGTGAAGAATTTTGATTATTTTTTAAAAGTTTGATTACCTCCACCTCGCCTTTACCACTTCACTGTAACTCACTGTTTTGCTTGTGATATCATTGTGCTTTGCTTGTAACAGCTCACATTGCGTTCAAAGTTTTTCATAAAGTGCATATTGTAAGTTCAGTATTTTTAGTCATTTACTATGCGTGTGTTCCAGTAACCAATTATCATTAATTGTAAATAATTGTTTTTTATTTTCTTCATCCCAAAATGCCCCGTAACTACAAATCCAACCCTTATATGATCATAATAAATAAAAGTGACTAACATTTTAGTTGTTTCTACAGCTGTAATGCGAAAATTGACCAACTTCTTATATTATCCGATGTTTTGGACCAAAAATAGTAATAAATTCCTAATTATTGTTAATGATAATTGAAATCTGGAACGCTTACGTGTTGTGTAATTTTAAAAGTTTGAATAGTTAGAATATTGAACTGGATCTGCTATCAACTAAGCAACAAACTTTCCCATACAGAGGTTTGCATAGCGCGGATGCCGATCTCCTGTCCTCAACCGGGAGTGCTATGTGTGGTTGGGGGCAAATTATCTGTTATTTCCCGTGTTTTCCTCTTGATTCCTCTAATTATCTATTTGAAGGCGGGTGACATTTTGGCTTGTCTTACAGGGAAGCGTCACTAAACCCCGTGAAAACCAAACAATAGCCACCACCTAGTCTTGAACTTGCGATCTTTTGGTTGTCAGTTCAGTGTGTCAACCATTCGGCAAAGGAATTTTCTATACTTTTCTATCCTACTATACTTCAGAAAATTCTTTTCCTCTCTTGCTTGAAACAAAAAGCAGGACACACCCAAACAGGTTGGGTAGTCATAATATAGGGCTTAAAGTAACAATGATAAGTGAAGACCGAACTTGTTCTATTCTTTTTTTAACTAAAATTACGATTTGCAATTAAACTTGTTGCTTGCTGTGTCATTTAGAATATTTAACTTCTACAGTTAAATAGAATCGACGGTTTTTTCGGCAGAGATTTGGTGTTCAGGATTTTTTAGATACAGTTCGACTGCGTTTATGTTCTCGAACTAAGAACTAAGAATTGAAAGTTATGTGACCGTCGTGTCTCTCTCAAGCAGGAAGGTTTGGAAGTTTTCTATAGGTGGACAAAAACAGCATTCCTCAAACTAAAAATTGCCATGTTTGTTCAATCCTGGCATATTTCGCACCAACTTTCCAACTAAGACTTATCTGTAAATCAACGTTCATTTTGAGCCTGTTCTTCGCTGATTGGTTTACGCTATTGATTGTATCAGTACGTTGAAACATTTTTAGTATAGGTTTTGCTGAATTACTCTAGAGATTTAAGCTCTCTTTATCATTCTTATATTTGACTACTTGGCCGAGTGAATTTTCGTCGTGGAATGTCCTTGTTTTACAGATTGAAGATAATTTGCAAAAAATCCCTTAACTTGTCTGTGAACTAGTTCGCTTATCGTTTAAATGATCTCTTAAAGCCCAAAAAGAACACGCTACTTTTGTCCAGCCTTTATGGCTTAGTAGGCGTAGAGTTTTCAATATTACAAATGGCTGGATTTTTTCAATGCAGAAACGCTTTACGTAAACTTTCGAACTAAGAGTTTTTTTTTGCTTAACGAATAATGTAGATTTTTTTTTATTATAATTCAAAATAGACTGTAACATTGAAAATATTCAAAATCCTTTTCTAATACATACTTGAATTTCTTCTTCCTTTCTTTCTTTTATCCAGCGATATTTGGTCCTTCTTTCCTCGTTTCCTCTTCTTTTTCGTTTTCTTGATGATGGGTTGGTGATACTTCTTGTAATCGATAGAATCAAACCGGTTATTGTTTTCTTTTCGTACTCCTGAAAATAAAATAAAATTAATCCTGTTTCTTTCTTCTTTTTTTTATCTAAGACTCCCTGCTTATTTGTAATCTAATTCATCCATATTTTACTATTATTTCCTTCACTTTACTACCTATCTATCTTACCTCTTACTCGACATTCCATATCTTTCCACTTTTCTAATTTTTCACAAACATTTGTTTTGTTTTTTTTTACAATGTAGATTTCCTTTATGCCGCTGATTTTGACTAAAGTGATTTTAAGCGTTTTTTGCGCTAACTTATTAAAGATTAAGATAATATTTCAAAAATTTTGAATATTTTCAACACAAAGTTTATAGAATTATTTACTAATTCTCACTTATTTAATGCTCTGCTTGATGGCTTGGCAAACGACATTTTCTTCGTTGTGTAACGGCCTCTACGACTAAATCCATGATTTTCCCTTAAATCCAAAGGCCTGGATAAACAGGATGCGATTCAAGATTCCTGCATCACAACCCCGTAGTCATTACTCAATTAGCCTACTTCTAAAGGCAACCATATTGAAGTTGCTCCTTGTCAAAACAGATCGGGGACGGCCAAATGGCTATCTAGCCATCCATACTCATCATTTAATCACCAAAGGTAATAGATAAGCTTCTAATTTATAATCGAAATAATAAGATAAGTATAATCTGATGAAAATAATAAGATAAATATAAACTGATACGGAACGATACAGCTTACCGCCCTGACCTTATCCTATCCACCAAAGATGCACCAAAAATGCTATGCAAGGAAAATTCATATTTTGTTTGAATTTTGCACAATTTTTTGCCTTCTGAGAATGCTTGATCTCCCTGGGACGGGGGTTGCTGTTTGGGCTGAATCACCCACTCTTCCTTATTAACAGAGACGGATTTAGCTGGATTGTTCAAGTAGGGGGAAATTTTCCTGTGTCAATACGCTTCTGCATTATCATTGAATGAAATTATGTTCAGTAATATTTGTGCTAAAGATAGGGCTGGTACAGTTATGGCTAGTCTGAATGAAATCACGATTGAAATCCATACTTCAAGGTTTTTATTTTACCTCGCAGCTGACATTTCATCTCCTGTGGGATCTCATAGCCTGAAGGCAGAAACACATACTTCATTACGGTTGAGCGTAGATGTGTATTGTGAAAACGTCTGCTTGTCGGTCACATCGTTTGCTTTTGAAACTCTTGAAGAAAGCTTTACGTCTGTCCAGCTCTAGAAAAGAAAACAATTAAACTCATTTAAAGTAACAATGGGTTTATTTAAAAAAAAAAAAAATATATATATACATCATCGATTCCCTGAAGCAATGCTTGTGCGGGAGAAAACCCACATAATAAATCAAAAAACCAAAAAACCAAAAAAAAAAAAAAAAATAAAAAAAGAAAAAAAGAAATAGAAAAAAAAAAAAAAAAAAAAAAACATAATTAGAGCTCAACTTACCGGACCCGAAAACCAACGAACCTCCAAACAACACCCAACAAAATTATAACAATTATAATCATATTCAGCTGCAACTAAACCCTCCTCAAAAACAAAACTTAAGTGGCGTGGAATAATCCATTCAAAATATACACATCAAAACAATGGTTCTTTAGCGACTTACGAAAATCATGCAAACCCCCAACATTCCTCAAATCATCTGGCAAACTCTCCCAAACTAACGGAACAACATGGCGAATTGAAAACCTAGACCTAGACGTGACCATAGCTGGTCTTCGCACCAACTGAGAAGATCGTGTCAAATGATCGTGAGTAGTAGACGCAAGACTAAACATTCCTGAAAAACATGATGGTAACTCCGAAGCTAAATATTTAAACATAAACAGAGCATTATAGAATACACATATTCCTGTCAACGGTAGAATTTTATACTTGCGGTAAAGATGCCTCACCGATACAGATAGGTCAATTTGATTACCATAAAGAACTCTAATTGCCATATTCTGTGTTACGCAGAGCGGATGGAGGTGAGTTACGAATGTTTTCGACCAAACCATACAACAGTAAATGAGATATGGGTGAACCATAGAAAAATACAACATTCAGTTGATTATATAAATTTGATCGACTTACTATAAAATATTTACTCGGTTTCAAAATGTCACCGTTTCTAAGTTTGAAAGTATTGCCATTTCTGCTACTGGTTCTTCTCTCCAAGAGCCACGGAATATTTTAAGAAAGTTAAAAGGCAAACTTTATGCACTTAATTAATGCCATGTTAGCGGCCTAGATAATTGTTATATTAGATAACTGTTATATTAATTGTTATATTAGATATATTAGAGATAATTGTTGGTTGAGGTTGTGTTGCTTATTTTGAGGTTGTGTTGCTTATTTATGTTTTAACCTTAGATATGACCCGATCTTGTCACGCTGCTTTTGGCGATTTTGCACAGGATGAAAAGGGAATTAAGAAATTAGTCTCCGACGATAACGAGGTTTGACCTCTTTTTTTTACTTTTTGGCTTCTTTTTCATGTAGTTTTTGTGTTTGTGCTTTACCATATATCGCGGTGCTGCGTGAACACCTCGTCAATTTTTTTCGTCAGCTCGTATAATCAATTTTTACCGAAAATGACTTTGTCGTTTTTCGTGCTGCGTCGTCTGGTGACAACAAAAATTCCATCTCTAATACTTACATGGCAAAATAAGAAAAACACACCTCGTAATATTTCTGATAATTTTATATCTGATATATAAATTACACCTCATAATAACTCGTAGTATCTCTGATTATATCTCGTATATCTTTGATCTACTTATAAGAAAAAAATGTCTGAGTCATATGGAATTATTAGGTACTAAATAATTGCACCATCAAATTAGTTTTTATCGTCTCTTGAACAATTTTATTCCTCCATAATACGAGGTCTCCACGCAGTAGCCGCGATGTGGGCTATATATCCGATAAAAGGCTTCTTAACACTGACCTCTTAGCCACTCAAAGTTACCATGACAAAACAAAGAAGGGATCTTAAGAACAACAATGGATCTGTGGTTAATATGAAGGAAAGGGAGAAGAGTTACACAAATATGTCGCCTTTATCCAACAGTCTCCTCAGTGTGGTGAAAGAAAGAATTTATAACATAACTATATTACAAACAATATTAAAAAATAAAAAGGAAACGATCAAACTAAATATTTGCAATTAATACCCCATGACAAATGGGAAAAATCTTTACTTCCGCGGTTTGTATTGTGTAGTAGTAATTGTATATATTTGGTTTGATCGTTTTCTTTTTATTCTTCTTTGATTTTCTTGTTTTTATGTAGTTATGCTTTCTTCCTCCACATTGACTTCGGATAATGACCAAATATTCGCGTTATTATTTTCCTTTTTCTTCTTATTGGCCATAGATCTGTCTCGTTTTCAAGATTCTCTTCCTTGCTTAGCCGCTAGAATGACATTGCAAGTTGCAAGGGTCATTGGCTTCATTTAAATACCGTTTCTATCAAGTGGAAATAGTCTGCTTCCATGATTTCCAAAGTGGGGTGTAGGCCCCACCGGTGGCGCATTGCAATATTTTGATGGGTTATGGGCAGGACGTGTACGCCTCGGCTCACTATACCTTGTAGCCTTAGTTTTGAAAAAAAAAATGTTTTTCGTGTAATGACGTCAAATTCATATGTATTTAAAGAGCAAAAAAGATGGATAATCGAATTACAATGACGTACTATATTGAATTGCAATGACGTACTGTATTGAATTGCAATGACGACAAACATTGTTCAAAAGGTCTTTTATACGGACAGTGTTTTTCATTGGTATGAAATATGTCTAGATGATGAACCAAAAAGAAGAGAAAAAAAACACGTTAACCGCCTTTTAGTCATCTTTCAGTTGAATACACGTAAAATTTCAAATAAAAAAATTTTCTACCCTCCCTTTTTAGGGATTACACTAATTGCGGAATAATTGACAATTTAATGGTGTCTGAAAAAAATAGTTGGGTGTATTTGTTAAAAAAAACAACTCCTAATTACCATGGATGTCTAATACCGTCAGTATCATATCTCCTCTTTTACGCTTAGGAAGTATTTTTCAAGCAAGAAACTGTTACTATGACCAAAAAAACAAAACAGAAAAACGACCAGCTAGATTTCTTTTCTATAAAAAAAAGTCAACAGCAATGTTTTTCCAGACCAATAAACTGTGGTTAGAGGATGAGAGAGTGTTAACCAGTGTGTCTGAACTTACCAATATACCAGATTCGATCTTTTGCGCAAGCTACTACCACAACATTGGTCAAGCTCTTCAATTTGACTTTAAGCCTTTCTTTTTCCGCTTATCCACTTTGATATTTGCTCCTTTGTCACTGATTAAACTGCTGAAGCTTAATCGACCCTTTCCTTTTCTCATTTATTCTACCCTTTATTTCATTCCTATTTAATTTTTTTCAGTTTTATTGTTTTGATTTTTTAAATTACTTTCTTTTGCTTTTCGTACTTCTCTTATTTCATTTTAGATTACAGCTGACCTTGAATGTTTATTTATGCAGATCAATGTTTATGTTTATGCTCTATAGACATTTGAATGTATGGGTAGGTAGATAATAATTAGAAGCTATTTTTTTACTTGATAATAAGTGCATGAAATATTGTATATGGTAGGATAAATATAGTTCGAAGGCGTTATTTAAATTCACCTGCAACTGTGGATTATTAAGTATCATTTGTTAGATTCAACCGGTCCTTTGCCACGTTTGAATTTAAATTTTCTGCCATAACATGAACCCAAAAATGAAATTATCATACTGACCTAAGAAACTATTTAAGAGAAATAGTGATAAAGTTGTAAAAATGGTAAATACTACATGAAAGAAAATTGTTTAGTAACGGTAAACTAAGCAAACAAGATACAGAAATTTATTTCTGATGAACCACAATTATTTATTATTTATCCTGGCGTTAGTTTCAAAATTCCTAAAAATTATAATTGTTTGCCTGAAACAAATTCATCTTGCTTTAGAAAAACGCTGGTGTTGAATATGTATAATTATTCCTGAGATATCTTTTTTTACACTATAGAGGTTTGATCGGTGACTTAAAGTAATCCTGCAACTATTTTTTGTTAAAATTTATACTAAAATTAGATTTTAATTTTTCTTTTCCTGATAATCATGGTTTTGAAATCTAGTTAATTTTGAAAAGTAAATAATATTCAAAATCTAAAAAATAAGTAGCTTTTTAAATCATAAATAAAATAACATTTTGTATAACATTTTATTAGGTTTTGTTCTGTTAAAAACCGAATCCTTATCTCCCATTTTTTACAAATAAAGAATATAATAAGTTCTAAGGCGAGAGTGGAAGTTGGGACAAATTTTTGGAGGTGCACACCTCACCTGCCCAGAGTCTCAGGCAAGTGACCCTAAATTTGAAATAGTGGAAATTGGCTCAGATTTTCTAAACTGAGCTGAGACAATGAATAGAAACTATTGGAAAAGTGATTGGAGACACTTGGCATCCGTGAACAAGTGATATTTTGAGAGAGGTATTTGGGACAATATTTAGGGGCGCCCACCCGCCCAGGGTCTCGGGCAAGTGACCCAAAAATTTCAAAAATGTGTGAAAAATTCAAATTTTTTTCAGAATGTGGGGCTAAGCTTTGGCAACGAATAGGTACTATTTGAAAGATAAAGATGGCTTTAAACGATTGTTTTGCCTGTTATTTCAAGCAAATTTATGGTCCTATGTCAATTTTAAATTCTTGGTCAACCTTCTTAAGACCATAGGCGGGTGTGCCTTGTTTGCCTCTTTTTTAAATTCTTGATCAGCATGCCTAAGACTCTAGGCAGGCATGCCTTTCCAAAAACTAACCTGACAAGTATGTGTCCAATTAGAGAGTCATTCATACTCCTGCCATTTACCCGTGCCCCAGCCATTGAAACATTTGCCTCTCAATTACTTGGACTATCTGTCTTGGCTTTTCTCTGTCTACGATTACCCAGCCCAGTCTTGATGCAACCTATGCAAACTATTGCCCAAAATACTTGATAACTTCAATTCAAGCTAGGCTAAATAAAGGTTAAATTTGTATTTCCCAAATTTAATTTTTTAATTGTATTTAAAACTAGTATGCATTTGCCATGAAATTGAATAGCCCTAAATAAGAAAATGTACTGCTCTTTTCAACTGCTTCATAATCATTAATTCTATTATGATTGAATATAATAACCGAGTATAATAAGTGGAAAATATAATGTAAAAGTCGAGTAACTAGAGAGAAACCAGCCTGCCTTTGTATCATAAAAAAAAAACATTCCAAAAACGAGAACTTTTGAGAAGTACTAGAAATTAAATGAAATTTCAGTACTTATAAGTCCCTAAACAGAAACATGGGTGAATACATGCTAAACAGCTTGCGCGGGATTTTAGAAGCAAACGATGTTTTTCAATCTAAGATAAAAATCAAATCATTAAAGATCATCCTGAACTGAATGCTGAATACAAAATACTGAATGCAAAGCTGAAAAAATACAGAAAGAGTTTTTTTTAGACCTATTTCACCAGTCTTATCCTGCATTCAATAAGCTTTTAGCAATTGATATTTGCAAATTTTTTCGTTCAGTACCCAATTTTTTCGTTATAATCGTTATAATTATTATTTCGCAAATATAATCGTTCAGTATAATTGTAAAATTGCGTTCAAAGACCCTTATTGAAAGCTCTCAAATTAATCGTTTGCTTATTGTTCTTCAGAGCTAAAAAAAAACTACATTTTGTTCTTTCCTAGATAGAAAATTGTGATGAAAATTGTGCATTTCATTAAAATAATCGGTGTTCGTGTTTATCTATTCAGTGGATTGTTGTGTTTTTTCGATTTATAGACTCGATTCGCAATAAAGGGGAATTGTCGTGGGAAATTTACCGCGGAGGTGAAGTTTTCAGCAAGGAGGAATGGTCTGCTTTTTTTATTATTATTTTTTAATTTTAATACCTCTGAATTTAAGAATATGATCTTTATTAGTACGCGGGGACTTTTCTGCAGAAGAGTTTTCCCTTAGGAGGATTATCAGAGGAGTAATTTTCTTTGAATTTCCTTTTTTTCGATTTCGCAGCAACGCGCGACGTGTAAGTTACTTAATAATAAAAGTTCCAATATTTTGGCTTCAAATACAAAGCCTCTGTCAACGGGGAAAAAAAACTAGTTGAAATACAACAAATGAAAAAAAACTCAAACACTATGAAAAAACGTATTTAAACAAAATCCAATATGGTATTTCACGCAAAAATAAACAAGGCAGGATGTCTGCTCTATATCAGGATGCCTCTTTTGTGTCTTGTGTGTTGGTTTGTGACATATAATTTGAATTTTGTTTAAATGTGTTTCCTTTCGCTGTTCTTTTTTTATATAGTGTTTGTTTTTTGTTTAAGCTAGTTTTTTCCCTGTTGATAAAAAATTTCGGATGCGAAGTCGTTATATTTAGAATCTTTTTATTATTTTTGTATAAATAATTTTTTTGCTTATTTTCACTATCTTATAAAAAAAAATGCCCGTTCTTTTATATATTTTCGTTACAATTGTAAAGGGAAAAGCCGTTCTGTCCAAAAATTTGTAAAGTAGTAGGAAATCAGTACAGGTTCTGAGTTGCTATTGGCTCGGAAGAAGAGAAAGGCGTGGTCTCTTTTAAGAAAGGAAGGCGTCGTCTTTTCTAACCATCTTGTGCATGAATTAAAATATTCTCTGTGTACAGTGGGTATAAGCCTCCTTAGGTGAAGTGTGTTACACCTTATGACTTTGTTAAACAAAATATCACGAGTTTATTGGAACTTTATCATCCTTGGACAGATTGAGGGGATGTTCACAGCCTTAAGACGTAAAAAATCTAGTGACCAAAGAATATATTTAACGATTATGATTGAAAACTCTGGTTTAACTGATTTTATTTCTTTTTAGGATCTCGGTGAGAATATGGAAGAAACACATTCTAGTATATCTGCAATAAGTGTTAAGGAAAGTTCCAAAAAGCCGTCCGGCAGTGCCAATTATCATTTCAGAAAAGATTATATAAAGGTTGACAACACTGTTGATGTCTAAATTTTGGCCCAAAATGAAGCATTTATTTGAAATAGACTGAATCTGTTTAGTAGTGGAGCTGACGATTGTCAACTAGTCGCAGTTCTAAGTAGTTGTTTACCAGTGTCAATTTTATTTTTAAATTTAAGTGGAGAATAGTTTTGTTATAGGAACTAAGTCTACATCCTGGGCAATTGCTAAACTTTTACACTCTCGAGCTGGACACTCGTATTTTTAGAAAGAGAACGTCCAGCCTCTGTGTGTGTAAAATCAGTTGTCCTCCTATAGTCCGAATTTAGCTCCTGGCCATGATTTGTGACACTAGTGGATTAATTTGGTTCATCTCTCCGCCCCCTCCCCCTCCCACTACCACCATTTGTTCGCCATAATCAGAAATTAAGATTAAGAATAACATTTAATATTTTACTTCAAGAATTGAAAAGAAAGCTCAGGGTGGCTAGTTTCGACTTATTTAAAATTTTTAATTGCTTATAACTATTTCAAACATTTATTTCATATAAACATATTGTATATATTCATTTCGTTAATTATATTTATTTAGTTCATTACATTTTATTTCTTAGAAAAGAATATACTGCCATGTAACATTGCTGGAGAGTGTTATTCAATTCAATATACAAATTTTATCGTATTAGATGGAGTTTTTGTCCTCGGTTAATCGTGACGTTTTTTTTTATAATATGAAAAAAAAGTTTAAGGTTATTTTAAGTTCTTTAAGATGAATTATTATATTCAGAATTAAAGATTGCCCCATTTCCTTTCATCCCTTTGAAATTAAAAACAATTATTTTATCTTGCAATCCTTTGCATCTCTTTGATTTTGAATATTCAAATCCTTCTGACTTGACTTCTATCACGGACGCCTCTTTAGGCTGCATTCGAGCTATTTCCTTATTGTGTTCATGGATCTGCTTCCTATAGGATGTCCGTGCGTCTGCTTGTTTCAGAATGCATAAAAGGTCGATTCCAAAGTTATCATTCCAAATACTTTTGCCTACCTAATTTTGACCCTGAACAAGTTCAGCGCCACTAGTGGGCTCGTTTGACTTATGCTCCACATTTCCTCACCATTATCGTTATCACCATTATCGTTATCACCATTATCATTACTAAACTTTTAATGCGGTAATAACCAGTTATTGACAGCTAGAGGCATAGTTTTGACTTTATTAAAAGATAATCTCACTTATAGTATGCTCAAATTCAAGAAAAAAATACCGTTGAAAATTACACGAACAGGAAATATTGAAGATTTGTGATGTTTACCAAGTAATATTGCCATCTGATTCGTAATTCCTCTGGGGTAGAGGATTTTCCCCAGGAGGGGGAGGCAATTTTTACAAGGAACTTTTATCGATGTTTAATTGGAAATATTGGTTTTGTGTTTACTTTTTATGTATTAAATAGTTGTGTGGCAACGAAAGTAAGGTGTGACTTGTGCTTATAGTAACCAGAAACCATAATAACCAGTAATCACAAACTCAATGCCCCCAAATAGACGACCGTATTGAACCTCGCACTAGCCACCGCTAAGAACCCCGAAAAATAGCCAATAACTGGCGATTATTCATTGAATGGTGAGGATAATAAATTTCAGTAAGATAGTGCTGATGAAATAATTGCTGTTTGATAACAGGTGCATTACGTTAAAATTATATATTTTACTTCAAAAACGAGAAATTCATATTTTATTAATGAAATATTGATTATTTCTTTTTCATTTTTAGAAGGAAGACCTATTTTTGGGTTCACGTAAAGTACATATATCTCTTTTATTGGGATTTACCAAGAGTAAAATCCAGGTTTTGTGAGATTTTGAAAACTTCAGGTTCAAACATTCATAAATCTCTTGTTAAATTACTCAAATATAAAAAATAATAATTTTGATTAAATTTATAGGCTTATTGTTGTTCTTCTTCCTCCAAAAGCAATTTTGCCATAGTTTAAAGAACTACCAGAAAATATATAATTTAGCTGCTTTTGCTCTATTGATTTTTCACTAAATAAGTTAGCACTCGTAAATATTGCTCGTGCCGCACTTTCGTTTGATCTGTTGATTACAAAGTCAATATTTATGAATCACCCGGCTTCGTATTTGGTTTTAACGCCAAACACAAAACCGTGTGAACACTATTTTGTTGTCCAGCATTTTCTGTATAAAAAAAATAACTTTGTCAGGTTCAGCTTTTATGAATAATGTGCTGCTGCAAGGTTCCATCTTTTTTAAATTTTGGAAAAAAAATCTTAAATTTGTTCAGATTGGTCAATCATATAAATTACATTACAAAGTGGAATATTAGTTTAATTCATCAGATTACGCATGGGATGATGGTGCTGTGTCGTAAGTATTTTTGTTTTCATGAGCAAGTGCGGCTAGAGTGGAAGTTTGCACTAAACACTAAACTTTGCAATAAACTAGTTACTGCTCTTAACTAGACTGTGTGGACACTGTTTTTTTGTCCAGCATTTTCTGTATAAAAAAATGTAACTTTGTCAGGTTCCGTTTTATGAACAATCTGCTGTTCCAAGGTTCCACCTTTTTTTAAATTTTAGAAAAATTTAACACACCTTATATAGCCAACGATGCGCATTCTGGCCACGAGATTTTCAAATTATCTCGGGTCCCTTAATCTCTTTTTTGCAGCTTCCTTTAAGGTCAACCCTAACATAGATCATCTCGGGTTTTTTCTATCTCTTTTTACAACTATTTAGGCTGTCGTTTAAAGTCTGCCATACCTTGTATAGCCAACGATACGCATTCTGGCTTCTAGAAATCTAAATTAGCTCGGATTTGTCAATCTCTTTTACAGCTATTTAGGCTTTCGTTTAAGGCCACAGCTTGTATAGCGAACGATGCATAATTCTGGCCACAGACAATCTAAATTATCTCGGATTTTCCCATCAGTTTCTGCAACTAATTTACGGGCCACACCTTATCTGGCCACGAGATTTCCAAATTATCTCGGGTCCCTTAATCTCTTCTTTACAGCTTCCTTTAAGGTCAACCCTAGCATAGATCAACTCGGGTTTTTTCTATCTCTTTTTACAACTATTTAGGCTGTCGTTTAAAACCTGTCATACCTTGTATAGCCAACGATACGCATTCTGGCTTCTAGAAATCTAAATTAGCTCGGATTTGTCAATCTCTTTTACAGCTATATAGGCTTTCGTTTAAGGCCACACCTTGTATAGCCAACGATACGCATTCTGGCCTCTAGAAATCTAAATTATCTTGGGTTTCTTAATCTCTTTTCACCGCTACCAGAAACTGTTTATATGATTATCACCACCGCCACCCAACTAAAAACGTAGCAAAATTCATATAAACAAATTTTTGATGCATTTTTAAACAGTTTTTTTGTTAAATTCCCCCCCCCCCCCAAAAAAAAAAGAATTGTGGATACATTCTTGCTGGGAGGTATAAACAAACTCTTTCTAAATATAATCCCTGCCGTATTTATTATCGTTTTTTTTCCTTACCTTCCTAAGCCTCAAAAGCGTATTTTAAAAGTGTAGTGTTTTGGTTGTAAGCATTTTAAGAAGTCTGCCATCCACAGTATAGTTTTATGTCCAAGGGGCTTCCAGACCTGAGCCCCTTCCTCCAAAGTTTAAAGACTTTCTTTTTCAAATAATTACTTGTGGACGGAACCGCATGAGATGTATCTTATTTGGGCTTGTATTCCTTATCTTTTGTCTTTTAGATAACTTATTTGTTCATATAGCGGCGTGAGTCGTTGATTAATGTTTTAACATAAATAATATAGCAAATACTAATCCTAGGAAGGATGGAACGATGTTTCTAGCGCGAACCCAGTCCAAGAATAATCTGAATAACAAAAAATTTCTAGATTCAAAATTTTGTCAAAACTACTGGCTTTTTTATTCAGATGCAGGGTCGATTGATTATGGCGTATATAATGTGTACAAAACCCGCTGATCCTGAAAATAGGGAAAAGTTTGACCCCAATGGAACCCTAGAAGATTTCCAGGGCTAAGTTCAAAGAAAGCATATTACTAAATACTGATTAATATTTATCGAAATAGCCAAGCCCGAGTTGATTCTCCTTGTGCGGCAACATTGCCGTGAAGAAAGGGTGCTATGCTCATTACTTAAAATAGAAAGGATTGTTTTTTTTTGTGATGTAAAGCTTCTGATTAAGTGAAAAAAAATATATATATGAAGCTAAGTGACAACAGAAATAAAACATTCGAAAGATCCTTTAGATCCTACATCCTTTTCTATAATATATTGAATGAATCCTCTTCAAAATGAGGATAATAATAGACGAAAATTAAATTCTGAGCCTCTCATCTCGTAATAAAATAACTAACGTTACCATACATAATTAACTGAAATTAATAAATATGGAAAAACAAGAGCTCTCAGTCTTATTTCGAAAATTACTGTGTGTTGAAGACACTTGTGTAGTATCAACTAAGTATTAATAAATTTAGTGGTCCAATTTACAGAGTTGCAAGTGTTCCAAATATCGCCATCTGGTTTTCCCATAGAATGCTATTTTGCAGGAGAATTTCTTGAAATAGAAAGAACCAAATTATTAAGATCAACACAAACATTTTTAGAAGAAGCATTTTTAAATCCTCCCGTTGAAACTAACCCCAAGTGCACAGAAATTTCATCTTCTTCCTATTAATTTTGGGGCAAGAAAGCTATTCGTAATTCGGCTTATACGCCCGAATTTCTTGTCTTGTTTTGTTGCTCAAAGCCCTTATGTCATCTGCGAAAATTCAATAGGCATTGTGACTTTTGCAAGCCTCAGGTTTACAAACTACTCCCTCAAATCCTCTACAAAACAAGTTCCATCGATTGGTTCAATCTTGCTTTCCTTATCTTCCTTATTCTCTTTTCATCCTATCTTATTTGGCTCTCAAGAAATTGAGAATTTTATGTTTTTCAACATGCCACCATAATATTCTATTTTCCCATATATAGAAACAGTTGAGGAATGGAGCCTTAGCGTATAATTATTTGAAAAAAACTACGTTTTCTAAAGAGTTAAAGAGGCTGAGTTACAAGGTCGAACCTTAAAACGTACAGGGATTAGGAGGCACAGTTGGGGGGCTACCACCCCCAAACCCCCGCTTTCGCAGCCTTTAAATATAAAAAAAAATTTCTTTAAACTGAAAGTAAGGAGCGACATTAAAACTTAAAAAGAACAGAAATTATTCCGTATATGAAAGAGGCTGTGCCCTCCTCAACGCCTCGCTCTTTACGCTAAAGTTTTTATTGTTTAAAAAAAGAGTTGTGAGAAAGTCAAACTTTAGCGTAAAGAGCGAGGCGTTGAGGAGGGCACAGCCTCTTTCATATACGGAATAATTTCTGTTCTTTTTAAGTTTTAATGTCGCTCCTTACTTTCAGTTTAAAGAAATTTTTTTTTATATTTAAAGGCTGCGAAAGCGGGGTTTGGGGGGTGGTAGCCCCCCAACTGTGCCTCCTAATCCCTGTACGTTTTAAGGTTCGACCTTGTAACTCAGCCTCTTTAACTCTTTAGAAAACGTAGTTTTTTTCAAATAATTTCTGCACGTTTTTGTACAGTTTATTACTTATTATTGCTTGACTAACTGTTAGCTGATCGTGTCAGGAGTTAAAGTTGGGGGGCTGCCGCCCCCAAACCCCCGCTCTTGAACATTCTTGTGTTAAGGCTTTTAATTCCTGAATACTCAAATCACGTCGTACAGGGTGCCTCCTAATCCCTGTACGTTTTAAGGTTCGAACTTGTGACTCAGCCTCTTTAACAGCCCCCCAACTGTGCCTCCTAATCCCTGTACGTTTTAAGGGTCGACCTTGTAACTCAGCCTCTTTAACTCTTTAGAAAACGTAATTTTTTCTAAATAATTTAAAAAAGAAACTGAGTTTCTTTTCAAAGTATATAAAAAAGTTGTTCTGATGGTGAATCGAACCCGAGTTTTCCGCCTGAAAGTCTAAAGTCTCAGCCGCTGGACTATACAAACACAATAGTAATTGTTGTTTAGCAAATAGAAGGTATTTTCGACGCAAGCAAATTCCCAAAAATCTTGATATGTGGTTTTTGGAAAACAGGGAAGGAGTGATCAGATTGAGCTGAAATTTCGACGATAAGCTCCCAGGCCCCAGAAAAGCTTATCCTCTAAATTTCAGCCCGATCAGACCACGTTCACGGGGGGGTTGTGGAGGGAAAAATTAACATGGGCTAATATATGAAAACGAGGTTTTTCGTAAATGTAAATTCAGGGGATAATTTTTTCGGTCTGAAAATATCAAAAGGCCCTAACAGGTCGAATTCTGCTTCGAATGAGTCCTCATTCAACCGGATCCGGTGCCAACTGTGGCCTGTAGGCGTGGCTAAGAAAAAAGAAAAGAGATGAATGTTAAGTGGCTATATTTGGTTTTTTGAAAACAGGGAAGGAGTGATCGGATTGAGATGAAATTTCGTGGATAAGCTTCCGGACCATAGGAACTCTTAACCTATAATTTTCAGACCAATCTGACAACTTTAATGGGGGGCTGTGGTGTGAGGGTCAAAACTTCCGGCCCAGTTTACCCCATGAAGATAAAGTCGGAGGAGGATGAAATTTTGCAAGTCTCTTAGTTTGAGCTTGGGCTACAAAATGCAATTACCGCCGTCTCTCTGCGACCTCTAGGACCTGAAATCGCTTAACATTGTGGTGGGTCGCCTCTTTATAGAGGCACAAGTGTGCCTCCTTGAAAAGATAAGAAAAAAATCTCCTTAACTGGTTCAAAGAGCAAGGCCGTACCCAGGTTTTTTTTTCGGGGGGAGGGGGGGGGTACACAAAAAAAAACTAAAAAAATGCATACAAAATTTGTTTATAACCATTTTTGTTACGTTTTTATGAGTCAAAAAAACATTTCAGGGGTGGGGGGGGGATCAAACCTCTAACCCCCACTCTTGGATATGGCCTTGCCAAAGAGTATTGGTAACTTATACGGGTGGAAACTGGTGCTAATGTGGACAACAAAAACATCAACACTAGCTAGCATTTGGCGACACTTGGCATTTTTTCAAGCTCTGTAACTTTTTCTATGAGAAACTGAGATCAGATACTTATTACTACACTAATTTTACCAACTAGACAAATTAAACTAATTATCTTGTTATTACACTAACTAATTGCCAAGTTTTGCCAAACGCTAGATGGCGTTGAGGTTTTTTGTGCCACTAGGGCCAGTTCCCACTGTTGTAAGTTACCTATCCTTTTATATTGATTCTTGATTATGAGTAAAACAAAAAAAAACAAGATTTTCAGTTTTTTCCAACCCCTTGTATTATTTTACGCAACATATCGCCTTCTGAATCACTGTAGCCGACATTAATATTCCTGAGTTTTTGTCTTTGCTTGATGATATTTGAAACATATATTAGAGGGAAAATGTTTTCGTAGATTCTTATAAAAACTGAAGTAAAAAAGACAAAATGAATCATGCGTTCTACAAAGCGATTTTGACAACTGTAACATGAGATTTGCCTTGTACACAAGATTAAATATTTAATTTGTCGTTATTTTTTTCATATTGTATGTTTCCTCTTCTTCATTTCTACATTCCTCTTTCTATATAACGAATTATTCTAAAATTCATGTATTCTTGATTTTGTACTGTTCTTTTATTTTTCGTTTTTCTCTTATGAACTATTGCGTGAATACATATTTCGGAAGTTAAAAGCTTGTATTCATTTTTTTTGTGTGTGTGCAATTACTTGAAATAAAAATAAAATTATCATAATTTATGGTATGGTGGTTAATATTTTGTTTTTGAAATAATTTTCGTTGTGTCTAGTTAAAGTTCGCCGATGCCCTAACAAGCCTTACGCCCTAACAAGCAGTTTAGTCACTTACGCCAAGTTGTTAGCTTGCAAAAAGCGCTTAGTCTTACTTTATATGATCGTCAAATGTCTGCCACCCAGTCTATCATTAATCTGAAAACAAGCAGATAGTGCTCTTTGCTAACAGTTTCACCGATTCACCGATTAACAGTTTCACCGATAACAGATTCTAACAGTTTCACCGGAGTTCCTTTTCTGGGTTCCAGCAGTAGATAGCAAACTAGTAAGATTCTATTACTATCAGTCCGTGGATTTTTGATACTCACTAGAGAGCTTGTCCTTTTTTATACCTAAAAGCCAGTGAGGATATCATATTTAATGTAATAGTTCTGCCTAAGTAAATCCCCAAAATATCTTATAATTTTTTTTTTTTTTTTTTGTAACTTGTATGTTATTGATATATACGTATATACTTAGTGTATCCATAATATGGTAAATATTTAGCGTAACAAACAGATGATCAGGTAGGGGGCGAGGAGCAATAGCGTCTTCAATTGGGCAGAAGTAACAGATAGAATTTTTGAATTTTAATTTTTCAGGTTTCTATCAGCCATCTACTGATGTTATATTTTGTTTCGATCTTTGGGGGGGGGGAGGCTATTTTTTTTACTATGGGATGTGTTTGACTTTTATATTGTTGCAGTTACCACTGCAACCACGATGTATAACATACAACACTTGTTAGTTTGGTTGTGTCGTTTTTGCCATCCCAGGAAACACAGTTATTTGACATTTAACTTTTTGAACAGGATGGCCATTCCAAAATTTTGATCATATATTTTTGGTAGACTTTTAATTTCTAGTTACAACGTGCCTTGGTTCAACCTTTACGAGGCTGCAGCTACCGCTGTAACCATGATGTGCTTTATATCTCTTCAAATGATAGTTGCCGTAGTACAGTGGTTATGAGACATTCCTTGAGACATAAGGGATATGAGTTCAAACCTGTCTACGGTAACGATTGTATGGTATATATTCCTATATTTATATATTATATATTCTAATATATAATATATATCTATACTTGTATATATTTAGGTAAAACAAGAAAAAGTAAAAAAAAGGAAAAGTAAAGTAAAAGTAAAAAAAAAAAATTTTCCGTCTTTTTCATCAGTTTTAGCGACCATAATTAGCGACTGTAACTATATTACAGTCGTAACTATATTTACGAACTGCCTGAAATTGCTTGATCAAACATAATGGCTATTAATTAAGCTTTATTTATTGTAACTTTAACCAATACTTCCTTTCTTTCACTGACAGTAACACTAAAATAAAACTAAGTTTAACTTTAGCCGTCAATTAAAATTTACTTATTAATCGGCATCCAAACTGAATACACTTTAAATCACCATACTAATGAGTTATTAAGCATTTGGGCGGTCATTTTCTCATCAGTTCTTTTTGGACAGCCCCCCGACTTTGTTCAGGGAGCTCTATTCAAAAATGACCAAACTCATTTACATAATATCCAATCTCTTTAAACGAGCAACTGTTTATGTATTTATCTATTTATTTACAAATATTTTCTTAAAAGTGGCTCTTTTTTTGAAAATATGCAACACGAGATTTTTTGGCATATAGACACAATCTAGACGGGTCAAGGATCTGAGAAAATTCGCTTAGAGCCTTACTTTTGGAAAAAAAGTTCATGTGAGTGACGTCATTATTTATATACATTTCAAGACCATAAACTACATAATTCCCCCCCCCCCAGGAGTGGTCGTATCGTTTTTAGTGTCTATGACGCATGTAAAGGTAAACAAGATGACAAATGACTCGGAACAGCTAAACTAAAAGGTATGGAACAAGAAACAGCAAAAATTATATTGAATTGCAAAGGCAAATTTTGCACAACGAAATCTACTTTTAGAAGACAAAGCAAAATTATAATTGAATGAACGAACATGTTAGTTGAGCGTGTGTAAGTGGTTAGAAGACAAATTAAAATCACAATGGAATGAAGGAGTGCGTTAGTTCAGCGTTTTTAGGTCTGTGATCGATAAACAGGAAGGAGAAATCGTATCGTTTTTAGTGTCTATGACGCATGTAAAGTTACACAAGATGACAAATGACTGTACAGCTAAACAAAAAGGTATGGAACAAGAAACAGCAAAAATTATATTGAATTGCAAAGGATTTTGCACAACGAAATCTGCTGTTAGAAGACAAAGCAAAATTATAATTGAATGAACGAACATGTTAGTTTAGCGTGTGTGAGTGGTTAGAAGACAAATTAAAATCACAATGGAATGAAGGAGTGCGTTAGTTCAGCGTGTTTAGGTCTGTGATCGATAAACAGGAAGGAGGAATCGTATCGTTTTTAGTGTCTATGACGCATGTAAAGTTACACAAGATGACAAATGACTCTGTACAGCTAAACTCAAAGGTATGGAACAAGAAACAGCAAAAATTATATTGAATTGCAAAGGCAAATTTTGCACAACGAAATCTACTTTTAGAAGACAAAGCAAAATTATAATTGAATGAACGAACATGTTAGTTTAGCGTGTGTAAGTGGTTAGAAGAAAAATTAAAATCACAATGGAATGAAGGAGTGCGTTAGTTCAGCGTGTTTAGTTCAGCGTGTTTTTTGAATGAATCCAAGCAGCTAAAGTAAAATGCCTGGAAAAATTTTGAGGCAATGATGCACGAAAATTAAGCAACAACGAGACCTGTGACTTGAAGACATGTAAAAACAAGGGTCACAACGAATACATCGAATCATAAATGAAATATACGGTTAAAGAAGGAGAAACAGTGAGAATCACAACGATTCCCAGAAGAAAACAAATTCTTGAAAATGGACGATTCTTTGATGCATTAACAGAAAGGAGGAATTGCGTTGAAGCCATAATTCCTTCATTCAATCGAAATTACTGATTTGACCCCTCGTGACTTAAATTTGCAGAATAACGCGATGATTAGGCTAATAAATAACTAGAGACTCAAATGTACACAAGCCTGCCACGTGCGGAGTGCTGGGGCCTGGACGAAGCCCAGGCTCCTGGTCCTGATAATATTATACCAGAAACAATTTCCAGAACTTTAAGCCAATGACATTATTCATCGATTCTTAAGAACCAAAGGCTAAAACGCTGACTTGTGATGACACTAAAAATAAATTGGAACTCGAAATCACCACATTATAAGCTTCAGACCTTCTGCAGCGAAATACATGGAAAAGCACGTAAAGACAATAATTGTTAACAAATGATTCTAATAGCTCCCAAAGGGGGCAATTACAAATAGCCTACAAGATAGTCACTTGGGGGCTATACAAAAAGCCACCAAGGTTTTTTAAGTTCTATTAGTTTAAAACTTGAGGATAGCACTAAAATCAGCTTTGCAGCCTTCTTTAGCAGTTCTGGCCTCAGCTTGATGCTGAAACGAATTGTTAGAGTTAGATGTAGTATTTGTATCCTTTAGTTTTATCTTTTGCAATAAAAAGTCAAAGTTTGGAATAGCTGTAAAGCCCTTTCCCCTAAACATGATAAAACTCCCCCTCATTCCCTTTTGTCTTTTTTCCATCACTTCCAACCATTTCTCCCCATTTCCCGCAACAAAATCAAAACGTAAAAAAATTAACTCCACCTGGAATGTGCAGATAACCCATTGCGTATAAAGCAGGCAAGGCAACCGTTTAGAATGGACCCATTTAAATGCATCTTATACAAATTTTGATTAAAGATGTCTTTGTAGCTGTAGCTGCCTTTGCAGACGTATAATGTTCTTTCCCTTATAAGAGATTTTCTATCCAGAATCTCTAAAGTAATGATTTAAACTGCAAAAATCTTTTTGGTGTCCTAGTAACTATTCTATTTTTTGAATTGAGATTTATAGTAAAGAACTAATTACAGTCAAAAATATTTGCAATATTAAAATAGTTATAGTAAAGAAGGAACTTTAGCCCATAGTAACTTTGCTGCCATAGACTTTGCTGCTTTGTTCCCCGTGGTTCGTCTTTTATATTCCAATGAGAAAAAGTCAAAGGCTTTTTCCTGAGTTTTATTGTGTTTTTCTTCATTATTTTTTCGTTATCATTATTTTATTATTGTTTATTTTATTTGTCTTAATTTTTCTTTGTCTGTTCAATGTTTGATTTGGGGAGAATTTTAAAGGGGGCAGTTTTCCAATGTAGATAATTTTCTGCAGTGGGGAGAAGGGCAGGAATTGTTAAGGGGAATATGCTGAACCTCCCGAGGAATCATTCCCTCTTTTTATGGGTGATTTCAGGGTCACCAGCTCGGTAGATTCTTCATATTTCTTTACCCCCACCCTAGATTTCGACATAAAGCTTTTTGCATTTTCTTTGACAAATAATTGTTTTTTAATTCCCCCCCCCCCCTCCTCCAAATAAAATGAACAGAGAAGAGTTGAAGAAAAATTTTGGTTTTACCAGGATCCCTGCCATAGCTTAAATGACCTCACCAAACTTGTTAAATGATCTTTTTGCTTGTCAAGACATGGCATTAACATCATTATTTGTTGAACGACTCGAAAATTTAGCGGGTTGGATATGCTCCGAAGTATGGGGAACAGTCGGGGGAAAATATTCTCGGATCGTCTACTTTAAATACTTTCTGAGAGCACCCTCGTTATTCATGATGTACTTTAAAATACGTAGAACAAAGACAAATAATTAAGAACAAGACAAAATCAAACGAGGGTGACTTTCAGCCAGGGAATAAAACGATAAGACAAAGCGAGTATTTAAGGTTGTTTTGCAATCACATTTATGTTATGCAATGTTGTGCAATCATATTTAAGGTTGTTTTGCAATCATGGTCATTTGCAATCACAATTAATTTTTGGTTTGTGTTTCTTCACTCATTTCTCCTTTTCTTCAGGTTACTCGAAGGTTTAGTTTACCCCAAGGGCAGGAAGATTGGCTCCCTCTTTTAATACCGGAAGCTCCAGTGTCCCTCTGTGTATGTACCTGTGTTTGTTGATGTATTCCTGTTTATGTTGCTGGATTTGATCCCACGTTCTTTTTTTATGCTCCTTCCTTTGCGCCTTCCTTCCTTTGTTGCTTCACTTCTCATCCTCTTTATAGAACAAAGCCGTGTTTAACTACTGATTCTTCACTCATCAAACCAGATACCAATCTTATTTCCCAACCTTAACCGCAACAATACCATACTCGTACATAGCCAAAAAGTTAGTTTAATTTACTTATGTCGTTTACCATACAAGGAGGTGATCTTCGCTAAAGGTCTTCTATAGGCTGAATCAAATACCTGTTCCTAATCTACAAAACTGAGAAGTATAGGATGGGGGTGTAATTTACATTGGGACAGGGAGTATCTGCCCCGTCCAAAAACCAGTTTCCCCATCCCCACTCCAGCTGAACTTAAGTGTGTTTGAAAATCTCATTTACACTAAGACAGGCCTACATAATTCAAGCATCCACAGAAATAAATTAGTTTCTTTAATATACCTTTGCCTTTATAGCATATTTTTCACTTGGTAATTTTTTCTAGACTCAGAAAAATCGGCTCCAACTTGGCCCCCCCCCCTCGAGGAATTTGACGGAATTCTGCCCCTTGTAGAAGGTTCTGGTGATTCAAACACTTCTTAATGATTGATTTAAGATGAAAGTTTGGTCGATACATCTTCTCCACTTCCCAAAACCACACCGATGTTTCCTTAAAACTATTTTTAGCATCTTTTTGATAATAAGTGTGATCATGCAAAGTAACTCCCAACAGAAACTGGGGTAATGCCTCTTTAATTACTAGACTCTCTCTTATCGTCATTCTTATAAAGCGGTTAAATCAAAATGCTTTTAGAATAATTAGCTACTTCCAATTTTTCAAAAATCATAGTCATAATCTTCAGTAAGTAATCTTTAACTTCCCAAGATGTTACTACATTATTAACATCCGACACCTAACTATTTTTTAATCTCTTCCGTTTTGTCTCTAACTCCTTTTCTCCAAGTATGTATTCCTTCACTTCAATAAGAAAACTCTTATCAATATCATTCCCTACAACGTCACCAAGGCTTAACACATTCACAAAATTTGTTGTCCATATCTTTATAACACTTCCCTTGTCACAAAATGAGACCCTCTTCTCATCTTTACCTGAAACAAGTCCAAACTGACTACTTACTGCCAATTTCCTAATATCCAAATAGAATATTTTACTATTAGCTGTCTGTCTGCATCTTCCAGGTTCTCGGCAACCTTATCCGTGGTTACGAGAGGGTAGTTGTCTCTTCCAATTCGTCTACTATATCTTCTCTTAACCTAATATTTTTCCTGTTATTGTTGCATCATACTTATTTCTGCTTACTTTATCTTACTGAAAATCCTCAAATTTGAATTTTATTCTCAGACCAAAAAAATTCAAGAACTGCATTACTGAAATGTAGTGTACATTAGTCATTATACTTCTTTTGTCAAAATTATGTGAACAATTTCTTAGAAAAATCAGATTAGTAAATACGTTGTGGCTGCGCAGTGGATTATGCCAATGGCTCTTGATCTAATGAATTGTGGTTCAATCCCGCCTGTTGCAAGGAAAAACTTCTTTAAGCGATTTTAATAATTAATTTTTTCCCCATATTTTAGGCTAGGAGCCTTTAATATTAAAAATTCATGGTTGTTTATCTCGTAACCTTTCTCTTTATGAGGCCTGAACCTTGATACAGCTGGGTCTGCCCCACTACAAAACAAAAAAGGTAAATTAAACCTTTCTCTTTTTTAGACTTTTGACTGAATTTTAAGATAGTAGCAAGGGAAATATAGAGTCACCTGTGTTTTCCGAATATTTCTTATATTTCGTAAAAAAAATATATATCTATCGATACCCAAAAACAAAGCTAAATGGCAAAACCAAACTAATATCCCATAAAATTTTATGATATACCAAGGAAATTAGTTTAGTTAAATGAAGCATTAAAATAAATGTTGGGACCAGTTTTCTGCAGTAAGACTGCATCATCCTTATTCAAACTTAGTCTAGATAAAGGGAGATGTGAGATTAACTCCAAACAGACCCACCCCCATACAACTTCCTACATCTATCTGAAGAGTCAGGGAGATTTCATGAATGTGAGCATTGAAGTAGCTCTTTTGGGCATCTGGCATCCCCACCCAAACATTAAAACACCAAACCCTCCTAACTAACAGCTGATGTGCAATTATACGCTTTTCTTCGTTTTTTTTTATTTGTCTTAATTTTTTCTTGCCTATCAATTTTAAATTTGGTGAGAATTTTCCAAGGAGGAATTTTCCGTGGGAGGGGGGGGGGGGTGGGGGTGATTCACCTGGTGGAAGATATCGAAACCTTTATAAATTATTTTCTCTTTTTTGGAGGCTAGGGGGATTGTCTTCCCTAGATTCCCTCTAGATTCCCTCTGCTATCGTCAAGCTTTATGGCATTTGAGAAAAGAGACCCTCTTCAGAATGGAGCTGTTAAGCTGTCGCTTTCCGAGGTACGTATGTTAACTGTTTTTGTACGATGTCTATTCGTTTTAAAATGCTCATGGTAGTTAACACAAGCACGGAATGACCTTTGTCAGTGCTGTCCAAAACTCCTTAAAGATGGATGTCTAGTAACAGTACATACGTAAAGGCATTAGCTTTTAACATTGACTAATTTTTTTTAAATGCAGTTTTTTTCAGCTGAAAGTAAGAACAATATTAAAACTTAAAACGAACAGAAATTATTCCGTATATGAGGGGCTGCTTTTATCCTCAATGCCTTGCTCTTTACGCTATAGTTTCTCTTGCATTTCAACAAAAAAGATCCAAAATGAAGTTTGAAACATCAAGAGAATGTAACAGTGATGGGGTTAACAACCCCACCAGTAGCATCTGGCCTCCCCCAGGCCATTCAGCGGATCCCCAGGTGGCAATAGGGGAACGCTCTACAGATATGTAGCCCCTCATATACAGAAATTATTCCGTATGTGAGGGGCTTCTTTTATCCTCAATGCCTTGCTCTTTACGCTATAGTTTCTCTTGCTTTTCAACAAAAAGATCCAAAATCAAGTTTGAAACATCAAGAGAATGTAACAGTGATGGGGTAAACAACCCCACCAGTAGCATCTGGCCTCCCCCAGGCCATTCAGCATGTCCCCAGGTGGCAATAGGGGAACGCTCTACAGATATGTAGGGTACCTCCATAGGAGGCACGGACCAAGGGGGGACCTTGTCCCTGGGGGTCCATAATAAAAACTGGGGCACCCTTGCCCGGGGTCATAAATACAGGCGGAGGAGGAAGAAGGCCCCTCAAATATACACTCAAAAGGGCCAACTAGTTTTTCCACAAGTCCCAGGAGTTGCAAACCTTCTCCCAGTAATGGGTTAAACGGCATGGTGATGCAGAACACCCTCGCGGGAGGATCCTCGCTTGGAGGACAACTGCGGCAGGGTGTAAGATCCAGATCTATAGACAACGACCTCTGTAAAGGGCTGTCTCGACCTTTTCGGGGTACCTGCAAGACTGGGGACCTTGCGGTCAACTCTATTCTCACTTGAGGAGTGGCGCCCCTCGAGGAAATTATAGCCTAGTAAACGTCACAGCATTCGCACGGGATTCTGACTAAACGAACAATTTTTCTGGGCTTGGTATGTTTTGATGGGCGTCTTTGGGCTGAAAAACCTCTTCCTAGCTAATTTATCTATTATGGGTTGCCTCCCCGTAGCAGCATAATATTTGTAGGCATGAATATATAATGAGTCGGAGGTAATAGGCTTGAGACGGTCTGTGCAGGATTTTGACTCTTGTTGATAGAAGAACATCGTCAAGTGCTGAAAACTATGTTATGACAAAGAATGGGCCCGGGATTGTACAAAGCCTTCTTTCATACTGGGGGTCCCAGGGACTTCTTGCTGTCCGGTTCTAAGCCGGCTTAAGCACTTCGGTGTAGACTTGAGAAGATATGTGGTCCCCATCCTGCACTGGTATCCGGGATCATTGCTTTTCCTGAGGCGAAAATAATTTCAATGATTTAATGAAAATTGGAACTTGGAATGTTACAATGTTTAAAAATGACTATCGTATTGACATTTTGACTGACAAATTCAGGCAATTCGAACTGGATTTATTAGGAATTTCAGAAACTCATATCCCAGGGGTAGGAAGCATGAAATTAGGTGAAATAGAATTTGTTTACTCAGGCAGGAAGGATGGGGTACATAGACAGGGAGTGGGGCTCATGATGAATAAAAAATCTGCTAAATCTTGTTTAGGCTGGAAAGGTATTAATAATATAATGCTTATTACTCATTTTATGATAAGAAAGTTCAGTGTATCAGTTATATCTGAATACGGCCCTGTAGAACCAACTGACAGAGATACTTTGGACTCAGATTAATTTTACTCACGGTTACAGGAAAAAATAGACAGGGTCCCAGGTAGAAATATGATGTTACTACTGGGGGATTTTAACACCCAGGTTAGTAGAAATAGGGATAGATGGTATCCCAGCTTAGGTAATTTTGGTATAGGAAAAGAAAACAGTAATGGATACAGACTTTTGCAATTTTGTAGGTATAACAATCTAGTTATAACCAATATGGTGTTCGGTCATAAAATGGCTCATAAGTTAACATGGTATTGACGTGATGGTAAGACATCAAACATTATTGATTATGTTATTGTAAACCGTAGACTGGTAGGATTATTAAAAGATACAAGGGTATATAGGAGTGCTGTTATTGATGTTAAAAGTAAAGATCACCATCTAGTAGTCTCCAGGGTTAATCTAAAGCTGAAATATCGGAAGGGTAACCACCTCCCGGGAGGGTATGATGTTGGTAGACTCCAGGATGAGACTTTGAGAGAAACTTTCCAGGAACAGTTGAATACTAAACTTGAGAGTTTAAAATTTGATAATGTGAAAGAGGGTTCGAATGATTTTAGAAAAATAATTTGTGAAGTTGCTGAAGGCGTAATAGGGAAGAAAACTAGAGCTGCAGCTAAGAATATTAGTAAAAAAGCTTTATGTTTAATTAAAAGGAGAAAGGACTTGAACAAGAACTATCTGAGTGATAGATTGTATGAAAACAAAATAAGTGTAAAACGAGTGGAGAAAGCATTCAAATATGAACTAAGAAGATGTAAGGTAGAGGCCATGGATAAAATTTCCGAGGATCTGGAAGATGCAGCTAGACGGCATAATAGTAAAATATTATACTGGAACGATAACAAATTGAGAGGTAGTAGTCAATCCGGACTTGGCCCAGTTAAAGATAGGAATGGGGTCACAATTAGCGATAAGGAAAAGACTAAAGAGAGATGGGCCGAACATTTTGAGAATTTGCTAAACCGTGATAGAGTTGCAGGAAAAAATATAGAGGAAAATGAAAAAGTTTGTGATACCTTGGATGTGAAGGAAGATTTGTTTTGTGAGGAGGAATTAGCAACAGTACTAAAAAGATTAAAAAATAATAAGGCTCCAGGTTCTGATAGGGTCGTAAATGAGTTTCTTAAATATGATGACTCTTAGGTTAGAAATAAGTTACGGAAGATTATCAATATGAAAAAGGGGAATTACCTAACGATTTTAGGAAAACCTTAATTTAGCCACTTTATAAGAAAGGTAATTAAAATGAGTGTGATCATTATCGAGGCATCAGTCTGGTCTCTGTAGGTTGCAAATTAATTAGTAATACGATACTTTTTAGACTGAGAGATGCTATAGACAAAGTTTTAAGAGAAGAACTATCTGGTTTTAGAAAATATAGAGGCTATGTTGACCAAATTTTCCCTCTCGGGCAATCAATTACGAACTGCCTGAGTTGTCAAAGCTATTTGGCCCTAGGTATTATAGATTATCAGTAAACATTTGGTCTTATTGATAGAAGAGCTTTAGCAAAGGTTTTATCCTTGTGTGGTGTACTTGAAAAATACATTAAATTGATTAGTGCTAAGTACGAGAATAACACTGCTGCGGTTAAGGTAGGAAATGAGGTTAGCAGCTGGTTTTGTATTAAATCAGGAGTTAAGCAGGGTTGTGTTCTATCTCCCTTTGTATGGATTATTTTGATGGACTTTGTTTTAAGGAGCACAGGAAAGGCCATTTGACTATGGAATCAAATGGGGAGGAAAAAGTCTCCTGGACTTGGATTATGCTGATGATTTAAGCATCCTAGATGAAAGTGTGAGCAAAATGAATGAAGTTTTAGAGGTTTTGCGAGTTCAGGGTGCTAGAATTGGTTTGAAAATTAATGTTAGGAAAACTAAGTCACTAAGTCTAGGAATAAGTGAAGACGAAAAGGTGACGTTGGGTAATGAAAAGATTGATCAGATGGGCAGCTTCACTTACCTTGGTAGTATTATTAGTAAAGATGGTGGGAGCAGTGAAGATGTTAAATATAGAAGAACCAAGGCTCAGGGTGTTTTTTCACAGTTAAAAAAAGTCTGGAAGAATAGGATGATAGGTCTACAAACACAGATTAGAATATTCGAAGCTACAGTGATGACAGTGGTCAAATATGGCTGTGAAGCATGGGCGCTCCGAAAAGCAGATGATGATTTGCTTTATGTTTACCAGAGAATGTTCGTAAGGAGTGTTCCGTTCACCTAGCTAATTAATCATTTTTCAATGAGTAGGGTAAATGAAAAATGTGGTTTAATACTGCTTTGTCGAGGTATAACGATCGACATATAGAGAGTATTAGGATGCACTATGGAGATGATGGGGGACGTATTGCCAAAAATTGTCCTTTTTGGCCAGCCGTCAAGGGCTAAACGGAAAGCAGGTCGTCCCCGTCTGGAGTGGGAGGACGTAAATCTTTCATAAAGAAAGATTTAAAGGAAATGGGAACTTCGTGGGCATGTGTAAAAAGGGAGGCTTTGAATAGGTTGGGGTGGAGGAGGAGCGTGAGTAGCTGTGTTGGCCTCAGGCTGCTTGGTGCTGCGGTGAGTTGTTAGTAGTAGTAGTAGTAGTAGCAGTAGTAGTAGATTCCCTCTCTAGATTTTGACACACCTTTTTTGGCATTTTCTTTGACAAATTTCTTTGGCAGAGAAGAGAAGTGTTGAAAAAAATCCTATTGAAGATTTACAGGCAATTTCTAATAGTTTATCCGTCTTTTAATATGTATATTTCAGTTTCAATGTGTATGAATAAAACATTTTGTCTTTTAAATAAACTATCTTATTTTTAGAAGCTATACAATCAGGGGCAATCAGGGCCGTATCTAGGATTTCTTTTCGGGAGAGGGGGTACACATTTTTTTTAAACACAATAAATTTTTTATCACCTTGGAGAGCGGGGGTGCCCCAATGCTTAGCAGCGTCCCTGTATCCATAGGCCGACAGTAGATTGAGATACATCTATGTGTAAGTTAAGGGTTTACTAAATTCTCTCTGAACGGCTTCTGGAGTTGATTCACTAGATTACACAGCACTGCAGGACTTATATATAAAAGAAAAAGCACATTTGTGGACTTTCATAATAATAAAAATCAGCATTATCTATGTTGTTCAAAGCACTTATTGCATAGTTAGAAAATAGCAAGTTTTTGAACTCCTACTGAAAGTAAAACTTAGGCTTAAGGACACCCTAGACGGTTGATCATTTTGATCAAAAGGTTCCGTCAATCAATTTATCAAAGCATGATTGACCGTCTAGGAGCAGATTGAGCATTCAAATTTTCATTCAATCACCATCAACGTTTGACTCAAGCGTCAAATAGGTTCCTAGACGGTCTATAATACTTTAATCAATTGATTGACGGAAGCTTTCGATCAAAACATTGACCATCTAAGGTGTCCTTTATATGCACAAAAAAAACACTTAACTTAACATCTACCCTTTAAGATTCATATCCTGATAGTTATCATGTGAAATTAGATTATCTTTTTTTACTGATCTCTGTTTTCGGTTATTATTTATATAGGTAATTTGAAGGTTTAGTAGGTAAAATAATGGCACTACATGCCATGATTATAAAGGCTCAATCTTTTTAAGGAACTGTTTTCTAAGAAACTTTTCTAAGAATCATCAAACAAATTGTGAGTAGATCATCACGCTCAGTCCTTCTACATGACGTTTAAAATGGAAGCTGTTAAAATAGTTTCCGTGACTGTTGGCTATGGTCAGTGGCGTCATTTCATTCTGGTTTAAGGAGGGGGGCTAAGCAACCTCTGTGGGCCCCCAAAAGTGGCCGGCTCACAGTTGTTTAAGAGCATTTTTTTCATTCAGCGCTCGTCTGATGAACATTGCCTCGGGGAGCGTTGCTTGCAAGTGAAATACGAAATAGAATTTATACTCTTGTCATAATATCTCTGGACTGTTATTTATATATGATTATTGATCGTGATTTGGATTACTGAAGCAGGAATACGTAAGCAGTGTTTATATGTATTGAAATTTAAATCTGCAATAGAGGATTTTTATTTATATATTTTTCATACGGATAACCTTGATCTTATTTGAAATAGTTGATCCATATTTGTTATGTCAGTAACGGGGTTGCACTGTGCATTTTTCTTTCGGAGGAGAAAAATATTCCTTTAAAAGGTACAAAAAAATTGTACCTTTTCTTGATAAAATAGTGAATGTTTAATCCGCGTATAAGATTTGTGGTGGAGTGAAGATCAGGTTATCAAGAGGAGACCATCCTTAACCAGCAAAATAAAAAGGGTTCATCTCAGCCTTTGAATAAATTCAATTATCCAAAGAAACCCCCAAATCCCAAAAAAAAATCATGTTTTCCCAATTTTTACTGAACTAATACGATTTCTTTTAGCGTTAAAATTATTTATGTAAATCATGTGGTCCTATGCATAGTGTTAACCCTCGGAAACTATGTCACGCCAGTAATTACGTCGTGCGTTCCGAAAATTCAAAAAAAAAACAATAATGTTAAATTGATAGACTTGCTTACGTGTTCCTCCTACCAAAACCACTAACTCCAATGCATTCCAAAAATTACAAAAAATAAAATGACGAAATTTGGTCCCCCCCCCTTACCCCCGTGCGTTTTCATTTGCTGTACCTCAAAAATGCATGTACCAACCAATTAATCCAAAGAAATAAACTTCATGCCGGGAAACGGCCCAGTTGTCACGTTAAGATTATTTATTCACACCAGCGTCCACCATTCGTGCTAATCGGCTTCCACTCAAATACAAAGAAGATGATATGCGCTAATTTTCCCTTAATTATTAATTAAAATTCTCATTATCATAGACAAAGAGTCCGTAATCAATCGGAACAACAAAGGCAGTCCTTACTATTCCTTCAAATCCTTTCTTATATTTAACAATTTGAATTGTTTCTTATATTTAAGAATTCACAAACCAATTTCCCAAAATCGGGCCAGTTAAATTGTACAATTTTTTCAGCAACCAATTTTCACAATTGATTAGCAACCAATTTTTCACAATAAAACTCAAAAAGGCTTTAGTGCAAGTAGCAATTAGAAGTATTCTTCCAAATGAAAGTCAGCAAAAAAGAAAGGGGCCCACAAATGACACCAAGTACCTTTTATAATTTAAAAAGAAAAATAACGTCGTGATTCTTCGAGGAAAATCATACTATTTACCTCAGATGTCCTTAATCGTGTATACAGTTCAGTCGACCTCATGTAAAACGTCAATTCGATAATTTCCACCGATAATCAAAGCCCGTAATTTTCAAACGTAGTTTAAACCACTAAGATTTACGATAATGTAGTCAAATCATCTAAGCATAATGTCCTCGGGTTAAATTGCCTTCACTTTTCATCCTTTCATTAACAAGAAAAATATTTGAGCCGTGTAATATCGTGTACTCTGAGTTAATTGCTTACCTATAATTAACTAAGAATTAACTTACTTCATCAAAATGTTTCTCAAATATCAAAAAAAACGCCAACCCCTGCAGCAAAAAATTGGCCCTGATAAAATGTGGAGATTAGAAATATAGTTTGATATCAAAAGTAGATGTCTACGATATATCCTTAACCATATATATGATCGTATATTGTTCATAGAGTGGTGTGGCATAATAGCAAATAAATAAAATAATACACAGTTCAGTTCCGAAACCTAAATGAATAAAGAAAATTAATTGCTAGAAAATCGACGCAAAATGAAAATTTTAGTAACCTTAAAAAACGTAAAAATAAATCAAAAATTGCAGAACTTAAAATATTAATTTTGCCAAGTAAATTTCAACTTACAGAAATGCGATATAATCCTTAATAGGAAATATATCCACAAATACGAATAAAACCACGAACACAGTGTGATTCTTAAAAAGAAAAAAAAAAGAAAAAAAAAAAAAAAAAAAGCCCAATAAATACGTGGAACAAAAAAAACCTAAATGAAAAAAAATATTTTTTCTTTTAGGTTTTTTTTTTGTTCCACGTATTTATTGGGCTTGTTTTTTTTTTTTGACTTAAGAATCACACTGTGTTCGTGGTTTTATTCGTATTTGTGGATATATTTCCTATTAAGGATTATGATCTTGTCGGGATAATTATATCCCTTGATAAGCGTGTCGTCGCTTATTGATTCCAATTCATTCTGAATTTTGGCGGTTTGTTTTTTCACATCCATAAACTGGGCCTCAATTAATTTGTCTATTTGTTTAGTAACTAGACTAACAGTTGTTTTCTTTTTAATTTTTTCTTGAGATGCCTTAACCTCACTTAGGGATTTAAGTATGGTTTCTATCATATTTTCAATTTTAATTTTTCTGTTATCAATTGGGCCGATGCTTCTAGGAGTTTTGATCGTATTTGAAATAGCTGATCCCTATTTGTTCTGTCTGTAACAGGGTTGCACTATTTATCCCTCTTATTGTAGGAGGGTTTGAACAATTCTTGTTCTTCTTCTATCTTCGGGGTTCTTTACCAAGCCGAGATTTAGTTTATCTGGAAGAATTAACTATTGACTTATTTCGACCTTTTATGGGTGATTTTCATTGTGATGTCTTACTCATATATTCTTGTTTTAAGTTTTTTTTCTAAACTGCTCATTTCTATTTAGTATTACCCTATAAGTCGTTGGGGTACTTGATTTTTAGACATATTTCCATTTGTCTGGTCTCCTGCTTATTCGGCCGGATTTCTTGGTATCCTCCTGTTCGTTTTTTGGATTTCCACTCTTTTTCGATTTTCTCTTTGAGATTAGGTCAAAATTCTTGCGTTGTTTCGAAAGGTATTTCTGTCCTTTTGCCCTAGCTTGTTTTGCGCGGGTAGCAGCGAAAGTAGGGTTTTGCTTTTGTGCGTCTTGAAGCTCATTGTCAGATTCAGTAGAGCTAGTTTCTGAGGACTCATCATCAGGGCTTTCTGGGACGGCCCCTTGAGGTTTCGTAGTGTCACTTGCTCTTGCTTCATATATCTCATCTCCTCTGGAGGTGGAGAGTTTATTTTCCATCTCCTCACTCTGAACTCCTGTTTCGGGGGAGTTAAAAGATTCTTGTGAACTCTGGGAGGAGTCAAATACCTTTGGAGAATGTCTCCACTGCTTGAATGCCATATCTTCCGGGGGGTGAGGTGTATTTCGTAGCATGGTCTGTTTCCAGGAATAAAATTCCTTGGGTTATACTTTAGATACCGTTATGTGATGGTATTGTCCCAAGTTTTCATCTTCCGGGTGTTCTTGTGTCCAAGGCAACGTACTTTGCCTTGTTTTTATCGGATAATTTATAATATCCATGGACTCTCTCAAGCTTTTTGTATTTGTATCGCTAGGGGGAGTCTTCCTCCTTTTTGCACCTGGGGTTTCCACAGCTCTGTTTAATTCCTCCTGTAGCGACAGGGATCTTTCTATTTGGGTTGCTGGGGATACCATGTCGTCAGGAAATCTTTTGGGGGGACATGGGGTCGAAATTCTATCGGGGAAAAATTGGGTTTTTGGCGACAGCGTATAATCTAATTCTTCCTTTGAGCTTTCTGAAGATGAACTCTCTGGGCTTTTTGGGGTTCTTGCAGGCATAGGTATTAGGGGTTTTCTTTTAGGGATGATTAGGTTTTTCATGGCCAAAAATTCTTCAAAATCTTCCTCTTCGCTATGGTTTTCAAAGTAGTTTTGTTTGATTAAAGGGTTTTAATTCGGATAGCCTTGACTTAGGAAACTCATTTTCTGCGTTTGATGAATCTGAAGATGAGGGTTCGGGTGCCCACTTAACGGGTTATTTGGCTCCTTTTATACGGCTAACATGTGCCTTATATGTTCTCCCGCTATCTGGGTTTATCATTTTAAAAGTAAAATCGTTGTCATATTTTTTGATTATTCTGTAGGGTCCCGAATACTTATTGGAAAGTTTTTTTCCTTCCGACTTAGCTTCATTTTTCAGATAGACACAGTCGCCTACTTTAAAATTTATATTACCTTTGATTTTGGACTCATTCCTCAACTCTTGATTCATCTTACATTTTTCTAAATCTTGTCTAATCGTTTTATAAGTTTTTCTCCTCTTATTTATAAAATCTTGATTATAGTTTTCTGTACTATTGCTATACTGTCTTGATTATATAATTTCTTGGTAATGTTTTTCAAAATCGTGCCCGAACAAAAGAAAAAATGGGCTTTCTTTAGCCGCTTATAAGTATGCCGTATTAATTACGTTAGTTAAATAAGGTAGATATTGATCACAATCGTTTTCATTATCCTTTGTATAAATACTTCAAGACATTGGAAAATATTTTTTGCCTATTTGCGATTTTTCCATTAGGTTGGGGGTGTCAGGGAGAGGTTAACAATTTCTCTATTTTAAGGAAACTCATTGAATCTCTTGTTACTTCAGAAACAAAATTAGTTCTGTTGTCGCTAATAATCCGGTGAGGAATACCAAATATAAAAAATATTTTTGCTAACGCTTTACTCGTGGTATATGTGCCCTTATTTTTCAATGCTTTGGCAAGAGTGAAGCCTGTAAAATGGTCTATTACTGAGAGAACAAACGTACGACCTCTATTTGTAACAGGCAATCCTCCACTTGTCCCATATAGGTTGAAGGAAACGATATCAAAAGGTATCCTTGCTACTGGCACCCTCCCCAAGGGGGGATTAGGGTACGTTTGGGGATTTTTTCTTAAGTTACACGCTTCACATGTACTTATAAAATCCTTAAGTTTTGTTAAGGCGGACGGAACATAAAAATAATGTTTTAGCTTGTGAAATGTTTTGGTTATTCCTAAGTGTCCGCCTATCTCCAAATGGAAGTATTCAAAGGTAGGTATTATTAAGCTCTGGGGAAGTACTGGGATTATTAGTGTTTGATTTCTATTTGTTTCGCCTGCTACTATTCTGCAAAGGATTCCCTTATCCAAATCATAATAAAAATTGTCTATTGCCCGCCTCAGGGCTTTGAACTTATCAGGAAGATTATCAGAATTCACAAAGTAATTAATGAGAGTTAAACACACTTCATCTTTAACTTGGTTCCTCTTAATATTGGGTAGGGATAAGGGGCTACGAGTAATTGTGTCCTCTTCTGTTTGATTTTTAGGTGTATTCTTCTTGTGTTTTCGTTAGCTGGTATTAATGGCATTTATTTGTTTAATTTCATCATCTGAGAGGTCTGTCTCAGGGTATCTACTCAGGACATCGCATGGGGCATTCTGTTTACCAGTCATGTGTTCAAAATCATAATCCAGGTCTTGGATTTTTATTATCCATCTAGCTAAGATTCCAGTTGGATTTTAAATATGCTTAGGTACAATAAGATTTTATGGTCCGACTATAGTTTACATTTTGATACTACTAGGTAGTGTCTGAATTTGTCTAAGTGGTAAATTATAGACAGTAATTCCAATTGCGTTGCTGAATAACTACTTTCGCATTTCGTTAGAGTTCCACTTGAATAGCGTATGACTTTCTCTATATATTGAAGGGGGCCTGTTGGGATTCGGGGTTGTTTTCCACGGGGATTATTTGGGAAAGGATTGCACCGATACCTAGAGCTGAAGCATCAGTGGTAACCACAAATGTTCCTTTTTCAAAGTCTGGTAACGCTAATATTGGTTCAGAAGTAAGAGCTTTCTTGAGAGTGTCTAAAGAAGTTTGAGCTTCCTGCGACCAGGTAATATTTTGGGAATTCCCTTTAGTTAGGTCTGTTAGGGGCTTTGCGATTTGGGCGTAATTGCGTATAAATTTTCTAAAATAACTGGTTAAACCAATAATGCCTCTTAATTGTTTCATAGTTTTTGGCGGCTTGAGGTTTTCTACACATTTTATCTTCTCAGGGTCCGGTGATATTTGACCTTGGGTCACTATCATTCCTAAGAATTTTATTTCGGATTGAAATAGATTTACTTTTTCAGGTCTACATTTTAGATTGCCCTCTAAATCTTTCAAAAACTTTGGCTAGTGTGTTTATGTGATCTTCTGGTGTTTCTCCCACACAAATACCATCATCCACAAAATGGATAATATTTTCTATACCTCGTAATAAGTGTAACAGAGGTCTACATAATGCACTTGAACTGGTTTTGAGTCCAAAGGTACTCTCAAATATTCGTAAGAACCGCACTCCGTCGTTGAAAAGGCCGTTTTATAGACGTCATTATCTGCTATCTTAACTTGATGATAACCTTGCGTGAGGTCAAGAGACGTAAAAATTTTATTTTTGGTTGAAATGGAATCTAGGATTTCATCAATTCGGGACAGGGGAACCTTGACACAAATTACCTGCCTATTTAAGGCTCTATAGTCTACTACAAGCCTAAGGTCTTTGATCTTTTTTGGTACTAGTATAACGGGGGCTGAATACGGGCTTATACTTGGCCGTATAATATTGTTTCTTTCTAATTCGCGGATTTTTTTTTTAACCAGCCTTTGTAGGGATGGGGGATGCGATAGGACTGTTTAGCTACAGGCAATCCTGTGGTTTGGATAGAATGTTCATAAAATGGTATCAACCCAATATCTTCCTCACATGTAGAAAAAATATCTCTAAAATTCCAAAGCAATTCACCTAATTTTTCTTTTAATTGTGTATCTTGAATATGGTCTAATTTAAATTTTTCCAAAAATTGGGATCTTGTTAATGGGTACCTATTCTTTGGATTACTAACATCAATGCCATTAACTAGCGTTTTCCTGGAGTTTTTCCACTTGTTTAGCTCATGTTCAGAAATAATTTGTATTTCAACGAGATATGTCCCTTTTTTTAATGTAATCATATCGTTTTCATGCGTGTTAGTTTACCAAATAAAACCTTTGCCTTTTTCATATGAAATAATATGTGCTTCACAAAACAGATTTTCTGGAATTTCTTTCCACGGGGATGCGAACCAAATTTTGGAATTGTCATTTACAGGGGTGACCATTTGAGAGATTTGTACTCTGTGCATAGTGTTTGGTAGGATTTTTGTTTTACGTACCGCGAACCCATAGTATTTTTCTTTCGAGCCATTTTGTATTAGGTTAAGGTTAGCGCTTGGCTGCGTCAGGTCTTCCTCTTTTTGGGTTGGTTGTAAGGGTGAGTCCACTTCCTGTCCCCTTGCAACAGTACTTATATTTATTGTTTAAGTCCATAATTCAGTTATTTTCTTTATTTCTGTTTGTCCATACTCCTGCATTTTCCCTATTTTGCTTTTACTGACTCGATCCATTTGCTGCTTGACTTTCTCCCACGAGACGAGAGATAGGGTACAAAAGATTTTATTCCATTTACTGTTGCTTCCCCTCTCTCCACGCGTTGGAGATCATAATCGTATGGATACACGAGTCTGTTGTTTGCTATATCCAATAAAACTTTATTAGATTTTAAAAAATTTGCACCTAATATAGCCTCATATGGGAAATTTTGGCAGATTATGAAGTTTGTAGGAAAGATTTTATTATCTTTTGTCACATCTAAACGTAAGGAGCCTATAGCCTCCAGCCTATGACCTGTGACACTAGTTAAACTGGGAATACTTAAATTTTTTCGTCGCTTAATATATATTGGGAGTCCATTAAATACCTTCGAATTTAATATATTAGCAGATGCACCTGAATCTATTAGCGCTTTGAAATTAATGCTCGCAACACTAAAATTGTTTAATATAGGTAATATGTCATTATCATCACTCAAGGAAGGTACAATTACTGGATGGGACCTATAAAAAATACTGGCCTCCAGGGTCTCGGTTAATTTTCTTGGGGGCCTAATTCGTTTCCCTGTGCGCTTATCTGATAAGTTGGCGTTTGAGGTTGGGGTTCGATGGGAATTTCACTTGTTAGGGAAGTTCCAAGTTGGTTGACATTTGATTGTCTTGGTTGCCACGTAATGCGTGGGTTAAAGTTTCTTGTGCCGATGGCTCGCGGCATTTGTTCATTTTGTATTGACAAAATTTCTTTCGTTTCCCGAAAAATATTCTATGTTATCGGTTGTATTCCTGTTGAATCTAGTTGGATACACCGTTCGTGAATTAAATTGGTACATGTTTTGTCGTGTGTTTGCGTTGGGGAACCGTTAGCTATCTAGTCGGTTGGGCCAGGGAGTGGAATAGGGTTATTGAGGCGTGTATTGGGAAGGATTCGAATATGCAAATCCTTGTTGGTAAGATTTATGGTGTGAGTGGAAACGTGGGGGGTTATTTCTCTAGTGTCCTACCCCATTGGCGTTTAAGTTTCTTCTCCCGTACAAACGTTTATTAAAACTTGGTGTTGCTGGTGTATATTTGTTTTTAGAACGGCATTCCCTGGCGATATGTCCTTGTTTATTACATGCGTAGCATATAATTGGGGGGTTCTAAACGTAGTTTGTTGTATTTGTGGGTGTAAAACGTACCGTTCTTTGCCTCGTAGGGGTTGGAGACCTATTTCGGTTCGGTTTGGGTGAATTATCTCTTGAAAAAAATCCCAGGGAAATCCCTCGTGATTGGTCTAGAATCAAACTTTATATATTATTTATTCTTGATTTGTTGTCGTATGCCAAAATCATGTAAATTTCGGTCATTCCCTCCATTTCTTGAACTTCTAGTTCTATTGTTTGAATATTTTTTGATATTAACCTTCGGTCTAGCTTTGGGCTCAACCCTTGCATGAAAACATTAATTACGATTTTATCGTATAAAGGGCTCGATTCTTTTCCATATTTTGCCTCAATGGATACCATTACCTTGTGTAGGTATTCCCTAACATTTTGTGTTTCGTCAAAACATACCGTACCGTGCTTTAATTTGTGTGGAACTAGTTTCAACAAATCTTTCTCGGAACGCTTTTAGTAACTTTTCAATTGAGTTTATTGGGAGGTTGTTATCATCCCCTATTGTTTGTTCTATTTGCTTTAGGAATTTTAATAATTGTCCCTAAAATCTCATTAACAACTTGCCTACTAATGATTTTAAGTCTGTTTGATTTACTTTCACGAATTGATGTAGTTGAATAATAAATTCGTCTATGTCTGCATCACCGTTATATGAAGGAGGCGATGTTGAAATTTCCACTGTTTTGGCAATGAGTTTTTGCTTTAATAATTGTTCGTTTTGATCCAACGACATTTTGTTTTTTTTTTCAAAATAAATTAAAATTTGGCACTGGTTTTTTTTTTTATATATATAACTTAAATTTGGCACGTCTAAATTATATTTTTGTTATTATTTTAAGGGGACTTATGATTACTTAAATATTGCACTACAAAGCATGGGCAATAAATGGTACTTTCAAGGCATGTACAAGTAAATTATAGGTCTACCAGGTGTCACACTTTTTTTCCTATGCTTAATATTTCTTAATAATCTTTTTTTTTGTTTTTTTTTGTCCTTGTGTTTTGCTCCTTTAAACAGGCCGTGCCAATTCTAATGGGGGGGTTTTTTTGGAAAATAAATTGTTCTTATATCTTCTGATGTTTCCTAATACGGAGATTCCAATTAATTAATTCAATGGGGAAATAGTCAAGCTCTTAGCTGACGGTTCGCGTGTGGCTTACCTGAGTGGAGGCGGAACTTCTAGATTGGGGAGCTTAAACTAGTAGTACAAATAGGGAGCTTATATTAACGGCCATACTGAGTCGGGATCAGACTGAAAAGTTTCAGTTTCCCTTAGGAGCGATTGGAGCCACAAGGACTAACAAACTTGAGAAATATTAACATAGAGAGAATAAAATAAGAAAGTAATGCATTTATTGTTACTCACATAAATGTCGCAGAGCTGCGGTTATATTGACACACTTGCAATATAAGACACTAATACAAAATTGTCATCTGGAGCGATGTAACGCAAAAGTTAATGCACTGATAATAAGTTTTCCCAAAAGTTTATTTTGAATAGACTGCAAAAGATATCACATAACACAAATCATAAGAAATTCATAGTAGTCTCTCCTAGGTTAGACTTAGACAAGACTGAAATTAAGACTCGAATAAGACTCCCTAATACTGAAAAAAGACTCCAATAAGACTGACTCAAAATTGCTAAGTTCTAGCTATCTACTTTTCCCAATTTCGCCAGGGGTTACGTCCGGGCGTTACCAACAAGTATATTTTACGGATTCTATTGGTTCTATTATATGGCCTATATTTCTATTGGATAATGATGAACCAATGAGCTACATGGGTTTAATTAAGATTTATTACTTTTAAGATATCACTTTGGAATTCTTCAGAACGAACAAAATTATACACTGTATCTTTTGGCTTCTAAGGTGTCACTTAGTTCCTGGGTGGCTGATGATTTATTTCTGTGAAAATTGTTAAGGGACAATACGATTTAATTACACTGAGATGTTTATTCTGATATTTTCAGGACGAACAGAGATTTAAACTGTATCTCTTCGCTAATGAGCTTTTTAATTACATTTAGACACATAGTTCTTTTTCAGAACAATGCAATTAGATTATATCAAAATATTCTGTATCTCGAGTGACTATTTTTTTGTGTAATAAATTCTATTATCTCTTGAGGGTTTGGTATTTCAAGCTCTTAAAGGTTTAAATTACATTGTTAGTCGCCTGTCATATAAGATTTGGTCAAACTGATATTTATTACATACATTGGCGACACAAGGGCGGATTTATTTATTAGATTTTCTGTGGGAAGGATTCTTACAATGTATGTCTGAATTAGATACATTTGTTTCACTATGTTAAATTGGACGCTTGAGTTTTGCTCGATTTGTAGGTTACTTGAATTCTTCGCGTTCATATTTTGGGTTCATATTTTGGGTGGTTTTAATTGGAAGATTTTAAGGTTTTTGGAAATTGATCCCATTACAGTTCAATCCCGCCTGTCGCAAGGAAAAACTTCTTAAACTTCTTAATAATTAATTTTTTCCCCATATTTTAGGCTAGGAGCCTTCACTATTAAAAATTCATGGTTGTTTATCTCGTAACCATTCTCTTTACATTTGAGACCTGAACCTTGATACAGCTGGGTCTGCCCTACAACAAAACAAAAAAGGTAACTTAAACCTTTCTCTTTTTTTTACTTTTGACTGAATTTTAAGGTAGCAACAAGAGAAATATAGAATCACCTGTGTTTTCCGAATATTTCTTATATTTCGTAAAAAAAATATATATCTATCGATACCCAAAAACAAAGCTAAATGACAAAACCAAACTAAAAAGCCTGACACGTGACATAATGACAACAAGTTTAAAAGGGGCCAAAATTAACCAATAGGTATGACGTCATACTGTCTGCTGTCATGATTAGCCTAAATTCTTAAGAATATATTTTATGAGTCGTCCTTTAGGTATATTTCAAATTTAAAACTATTTATTTCACAGTGTCAATGGATACTAGTTTTGTTGAATAAGTTCTTCATAGTATCTTTATTACAGAATTTTGGGTGGACGGAAAGTGGCGTTATTGTTCATATGCGTTAAAATTTCGCGTGACTTATGATCTTCTACGCTGTCGAAGCCATCACATTTTCTACAATAAGGTTCTTTGATACTTAAATGCATTGTATACATACGTTTAAATACTTTGAAGCATTGTATATAACTAGGAAAAGAGAAATATTATCATTAAAAACCGCTGAAAACAAAGATCGTGGTAGAATACAGACCCCCCCCCCCCCCAAGGAATGTTCCTGGCAAGACTAATGATGCTCCACCTTGCCTTTTCCAACTCTGTGCCGGTAGACCTCCGAATATAATATTTAATGCTACACAACAAAAGATTGTCACAGCAGGGGGATCACTATGACGATCCTATCACCAAGGATAACGGTGTAGACCAGAAATATTCCTAGAGATCAAAAGGGATTGGATATCAATTTTCACCTCCCTCACCCCCCCCCCTTCATAAAACTCATTTTATATTTATCTGAAAGCTGATTGATAGTTGGAAGGTGTTTGCATAAAAATTTTTTGAGGCTTCTGTCTCCCCCCCCCCTTCTGCCTAGAAGATGATCGAAAGTTCCTACTTCTTAATATTAGCTGACCTGCACTTACACAATATCGCAACTTCCTACATCTATCTGCAGGGTCAGGGAGATTTCATCAATGTGAGCATTGAAGTGTGCTCTTTTGGGCATCTGGCACCCCCACCTAAACATTAAAACACCAAACCCTCCTAACTAACAGCTGACGTTCAAATATACGCTTTTCTTCGCTTTTTTTATTTGTCTTAATTTTTTCTGGCCGGTCAATTTTAAATTTGGTGAGAATTTTCCAAGGAGGAATTTTCCGTGGGGGGGATTCACCTGGTGGAAGATATCGAAACCTTTATAAATTATTTTCTCTTTTTTGGAGGCTAGGGGGATTGTCTTCCCTAGATTCCCTCTCTAGATTTTGACACACCTTTTTTGGCATTTTCTTTGACAAATTTCTTTGGCAGAGAAGAGAAGTGTTGAAAAAAAAACCTATTGAAGATTTACTGGCAATTTCAAAAAGTTTATCCGTCTTTTAATGTGTATATTTTAGTTTCAATGTGTTTGAATGAAACATTTTGTCTTTTAAATAAACTATCTTATTTTTAGAAGCTATACAATCAGGGCCATATCTAGGATTTCTTTTCTGGAGAGGGGATACAAATTTTGTTTTGAAACGCAATAAGTTTTTTTTATCCCCTTGGAGAGGGAGGGGGTGTGCCCCAATGCTTAGCAGCGTCGCTGCATCCATAGGCCGACAGTAGATTGAGAAACATCCATTTGTAAGTTAAGGGTTTACTAAATTCTCTCTGAACGGCTTCTGGAGTTGATTCACTAAATTACACAGCACTGCAGGACTTATAAAAGAAAAACCACATTTGTGGACTTTCATAATAATAAAAATTAGCATTATCTATGTTGTTCAAAGCACTTATTGCATAGTTAGAAAATAGCAAGTTTTTGAACTCCTACTGAAAGCAAAACTTGACTTAAGGACACCCTAGATGGTCAATCATTTTGATCAAAAGGTTCCGTCAATCAATTGATTAAAGCATGATTGACCGTCTAGGAGCAGATTGAGTCATTCAAATTTTCATTCAATCACCATCAACGTTTGACTCAAGCGTCAAATAGGTTCCTAGACGGTCTATAATACTTTAATCAATTGATTGCCGGAAGCTTTCGATCAAAAGATTGACCATCTAAGGTGTCCTTTATATGCCCCCCCCCCCAAAAAAAAACACTTAACTTAACATCTACCCTTTAAGATTCATATCCTGATAGTTATCATGTGAAATTAGATTATCTTTCTTGATTGATCTCTGTTTTTGGTTATTATTTATATAGGTAATTTAAAGGTTTAGTAGGTAAAATTATTTGAAAAAAACTACGTTTTCTAAAGAGTTAAAGAGGCTGAGTCACAAGTTCAAACCTTAAAACGTACAGGGACTAGGAGGTACAACTTTGCCTAAGTATATCCCCGAAATATGCTATGAATTTTTTTTTTTTGTAGCTTGTTTTTTTTTATATACATATATACCTAGTGTATCCATAATATGGTAAATATTTAGCGCAACAAACAGATGATCAGGTAGGGGCGTGGAGCAATAGCGTCTTCAATTGGGCAGAAATAACAAATAGAACTTTTGAATTTTAGCCATCCCTGGATGGCTAATTTTAGCATCAGCCATCGACGCATTTTATCTTTTGTTTCGATCTGAAACAATTTTTGGGGGGCTTTGGGCTATTTTTTGTTACTATGGGACGTGTTTAGTTTTTACATTGTTGCTACTACGATGTATAGCGTACAACAGTTGTTACTTTGGTTGTGTCGTTTTTGCCATCCCTGGAAACATGGTTCTTTGACATTTGACTATTTTGAACAAAGTCATTCCCAAATTTTGATCAGATATTTTTGGTAACCTTTTAATTTCTAGTTACAACGTGCCTTGGTTCAATCTTTACTAGGCTGCAGCTACCACTGTAACCATGATGTGTTTTATATCTTTTTAAATGATAGTTGCCGTAGTATAGTGGTAATGAGACATTCCTTGAGAAATAAAGGATATGAGTTCAAACCTATCTACGGTAACGATTGTACGGTATATATTCCTATATTTATATATTATATATTCTAATATATAATATATATCTATATTTGTATATATTTAGGTAAAACAAGAAAAAGTAAAAAAAAGAAAAGTAAAGTAAAAGTAAAAAAAAAAAAATTTCCGTCTTTTTCATCAGTTTTAGCGACCATAATTAGCGACTGTAACTATATTACAGTCGTAACTATATTACAGTGTACACGACCATATAAGCGACTGACGATCATTTTTAGCGATTGTAACTGTACAGATACAGTTATTAACTGTCTAAAATTGCTTGATCAAACATAATGGTTATTAATTAAGCTTTATTTATTGTAACTTTAACCAATACTTCCTTTCTTTCACTGACAGTAACACTAAAATAGAAACAAGTTTAACTTTAGCCGTCAATCAAAATTTACTTATTAAGCGGCGTCCAAACTGAATACACTTTAAATCACAATACTAATAAGTTATTAAGCTTTTGGGCGGTCATTTTCTCATCAGTTCTATTTGGACAACTCCCCGACTTTGTTCGGGAAGCTCTATTCAAAAGTGACCAAACTCAATTACACAATATCCAATCTCTTTAAACGGGCAACTGTTCAGGTATTTATCTATTTATTTACAAATTTTTTCTTAAAAATGGCTTTATTTTTCTTTTTTTGAGAATATGCAACACGAGGTTTTGGCGTGTAAAAACAATTTAGACGGGCCAAGGGTTTGAGAAACTTCACTTAGAGCCTTATTTTTGGAAAAAAAGTTCATGTGAGTGACGCCATTACTTATATTCATTTCATGACCCTAAACTACATCATTTCCACCCTCTCCCCCCCCCCGGAGTGATCGTATCGTTTTTAGTGTATATGACGCATGTATAGTTAGACAAGGTGACACATGATTCTGGACAGCTAAACAAAAAGGTATGGAACAAGAAACAGTAAAAATTATATTGATTGCAAAGGAAAACCTTGCATGACGAAATCTGCTGTTAGAAGACAAAGCGAAATTATAATTGAATGAACGAACATGTTAGTTTAGCGTGTGTGAGTGGTTAGAAGACAAATTAAAATCACAATGGTATGAAGGAACGCGTTAGTTTAGCGTGTTTAGGTCTGTGATTGATAAACAGGAAGGAGGAATTAAATTTTAGGATCCATGACACTTGAAAAATTATACAAGATGGAAAATGACGTTATGCAAAAGTATACATGATCTTGAATGAATCCAAACAGCTAAAGTAAAACGCCTGGAAAAAATCTGAGGCAATGATGCACGAAAATTAAGAAAAAAAGAGATCTGGAGCTAGAAGACATGTAAAAACAGGGGTCACAACGATTAAATCGAATCGTAAATGAAATATACGGTTAACGAAGGAGAAACAGTGAGAATCAAAACGATTCCCAGAAGAAAACAAATTCTTGAAAATGGACGATTCTTTGATGCATTAACAGAAAGGAGGAATTGCGTTGAAGCCATAATTCCTTCATTCAATCGAAATTACTGATTTGACCCCTCGTGACTTAAATTTGCAGAATAACGCGATGATTAGGCTAATATATAACTAGAGACTCAAATGTACACAAGCCTGCCACGTTCTGAGTGCTGGGGCCTGGACGGAGCCCGGGCTCCTTGTCCTGATAATATTATACCAGAAACAATTTTCAGAACTTTAAGCCAACGACATTATTCATTGATTCTTAAGAACCAGAGGCTAAAACGCTGACTTGTGATGACACTAAAAATAAATTGGAACTTGAAATCACCACATTATAAGCTTCATACCTTCTGCAGCGAAATACACGGAAAAGCACGTAAAGACAATAATTGTTAACAAATGATTCTAATAGCTTCCAAAGGGGGCAACTACAAATAGCCTTCAAGATAGTCACTTGGGGGGTATACAAAAAGCCACCAAGGTTTTTTAAGTTCTATTAGTTTAGAACTTGAGAATAGCACTAAAATCAGCTTTGCAGCCTTCTTTAGCATTTCTACCCTCATCTTGATGCTGAAACGAATTGTTAGAGTTAGATGAAGTATCTGAATCATTTAGTTTTATCTTTTGCAATAGAAAGTCAAAGCTGTAAGTATAGTGCTGTGTAGTATAGCTGTAAAGCCCTTTCCCCTAAACATGATAAAACTCCCCCTCATTCCCTTTTGTCTTTTTTCCATCACTTCCAACCATTTCTCCCCATTTCCCGCAACAAAATCAAAACGTAAAAAAATTAACTCCACCTGGAATGTGCAGATAACCCATTGCGTATAAAGCAGGCAAGGCAACCGTTTAGAATGGACCCATTTAAATGCATCTTATACAAATTTTGATTAAAGATGCTTTTGTAGCTGTAGCTGCCTTTGCAGACGTATAATGTTCTTTCTCTTATAAGAGGTTTTATATCCAGAATCTCTAAAGTTATGATGTAAACTGCACAAATATTTTTGGTGTCCTAGTAACAATTTAAATTTTTGAATTGAGATCAATAGTAAAGAACTAATTACAGTTAATAATATTTGCAATATTAAGATAGTTATAGTAAAGAACGAACTTTAGTCCATAGTAACTTTTCTGCCATAGATTTAGCTGCTTTGTTCTCCGTGGTTCGTCTTTTATATTCCAATGAGAAAAAGTCAAAGGCTCTTTCCGGAGTTTTATAGTATTTTTCTTCTTAATTTTTTCGTTATCATTATTTTATTATTGTTTATTTTATTTGTTTTAATTTTTCTTTGTCTGCTCAATGTTACATTTGGGGAGAATTTTAAAGGGGGTAGTTTTCCAATGTAGATAATTTTCCGCAGTGGGGAGGGGGGCAGAAATTTTCAAGGGGAATATGCTGAACCTCCCTAGGAATCATTCCTTCTCTTTTGGGTGATTTACCAGGGTCCCTGTCATAGCTTAAATGACCTCACCCAACATGTTAAATGATCTTTTTGTTTGTCAAGACATGGCATTAACTTCATTATTTGTTGAACGACTAGAAAATTTAGTGGGTTGGATATGCTCCGAAGTATGGGGAGCAGTCGGGGGAAAATATTCTCGGATCGTCTACTTTAAATATTTTCTGATAGCACCCTCGCTTTTCATGCTGTACGATACAATACGTAGAACAAAGACAAATAATTAAGAACAAGACAAAATCAAACAAGGTTGACTTTCAGCCAGGGAATAAAACGATAAGACAAAGCGAATATTTAAGGTTGTTTTTGGACGATGTTGTGTTTGGATTTGGTTTCTCCTTTTCTTCAGGTTACTCGAAGGGTTATTGTCCTTACCCCAAGGGCAGGACGATTGGCTCCCTCTTTTATTACCGAAAGCTCCAGTGTCCCTCTGTGTATGTACCTGTGTTTGTTGATGTATTCCTGTTTTTGTTGCTGTATTTGATCCTGCGTTCTTTTTTTATGCTCCTTCCTTTGTTGCTTCACTTCTCAATCTCTTTATAGAACAAAGCCGTGTTTAACTACTGATTCCTCACTCATCAAACCAGATACCAATCTTATTTCCCAGCCTTAACCGCAACAACACCGTGCTCGTACATATCCAAAAAGTTAGTTTAATTTACTTATGTCGTCTACGATACAAGGAGGTGATCTTCGCTAAAGGTCTTCTATAGGCTGAATCAAATACCTGTTCCTAATCTACAAAACTGAGAAGTATAGGATGGGGGTATAATTTACTTTGGGACAGGGAGTATCTGCCCCGCCCAAAAACCAGTTTCCCCATCCCCACTCCAGCTGAACTTAAGTGTGTTTGAAAATCTCATCTACACTAAGACAGGCCTACATAATTCAAGCATCCACAGAAATAAATTAGTTTCTTTAATATACCTTTGCCTTTATAGAATATTTTTCACTTGGTCATTTTTTCTAGACTCGGAAAAATCGGCTCCAACTTTGCCCCCCCCCCCCTCTCCAGGAATTTGACGGAATTCTGCCCCTTGTAGAGGGTTCTGGTGATTCAAACACTTCTTAATGATTGATTTTAGTTGAAAGTTTGGTCGACACATCTTCTCCACTTCCCAAACCCACTTCCCAAAACCGATGTTTCCTCAAAACTATTTTAGCATCTTTTAGATAATAAGTGTGATCATGCAAAGTAACTCCCAACAGAAACTGGGGTAATGCCTCTTTAACCACTAGACTCTCTCTTATCATCATTCTTATAAAGCGTTTAAATCAAAATGCTTTTAAAATAATTAACTACTTCCAATTTTTCAAAAATTATATTCATAATCTTCAGTTCTTAGAAAAATCAGATCAGTAAATACGTTGTGGCTGCGCAGTGGATGATGCCGATGGCTCTTGATCTAATGAACTGTGGTTCAGTCCCGTCTGTCGCAAGGAAAAAATTCTTTAAGCGATTTTAATAATTAATTTTTCCCCATATTTTAGGCTAGGAGCCTTTAATACTAAAAGTTCATGGTTGTTTATCTCGTAGCCTTTCTCTTTACATTTGAGGCCTGAACCTTGATAAAGCTGGGTCTGCCCCACTACAAAACAAAAAGGTAAATTAAATTTTTCTTTTTTTAGACTTTTGACTGAATTTTAAGATAGTAGCAAGAGAAATATAGAGTCACCTGTGTTTTCCGAATATTTCTTATATTTCGTAAAAAAAAAAATATATATATCTATCGATACCCAAAGACAAAGCTAAATGGCAAAACCAAGCTAAAAAGCCTGACACGTGACGTAATGACAACAAGTTTAAAAGGGCCCAAAATATACCAATAGGTATGACGTCATACTGTCTGCTGTCATGACTAGCCTAAATTCTTAAGAATAAATTTTATGAGTCGTCCTCTAGGCAAATTTTAAATTTAAAATTAATGATTTCACAGCGTCAATGGATACTAGTTTTGTTGAATAAGTTCTTCATAGCCTCTTTATTACAGAATTTTGGGTGAAAGGAAAGTGGCGTTACTGTTCATATGCGTTAAAATTTCGCGTGACTTATGATCTTCTAAGCTATCGAAGCCATCACATTTTCTACAATAAGGTTCTTTGATACTTAAATGCATTGTATACATACTTCTAAATACTTTGAAGCATTGTATATAACTAGGAAAAGAGAAATATTACCATTAAAAGTCGCTGAAAACAAAGCTCGTGGTTGAATCCAGACCCTCCCCCCAAGAAATGTTCCTGGCAAGACTAATGATGATCTACCTTGCCTTTTCCATCTCTGTGCCGGTAGACCTGTGAATGTAATATCTAATGCTACACAACAAAAGATTGTCGCAACTGGGGGATCACTATTACGACCCCATCACCAAGGATAACGGTGTAGACCAGAAATATTCCTAGAGATCAAAAGGGATTGGATATCAATTTTTGAGGCTTCTGTCTCCCCCTCCCCTTCTGCCTAGAAGATGATCGAACATTACTACTTCTTAATATTAGCTGACCTGCACTTACACGATATCGCACATAATTTTATGATATACAAAGAAAATTAGTTTAGTTAAATGAAGCATTAAAATAAATGTTGGGACCAGTTTTCTGCAGTAAGACTGCATCATCCTTATTCAAACTTAGTCTAGACAAAGGGAGATGTGAGATTAACTCCAAACACACCCACCCCCACACAACTTCCTACATCTATCTGAAGGGTCAGGGAGGTTTCATCAATGTGAGTATTGAAGCGTGCTCTTTTGGGCATCTGGCACCCCCACCTAGACATTAAAACACCAAACCCTCCTATCTAACAGCTGACGTGCAATTATACGCTTTCTTCGTTTTTTTTATTTGTCTTAATTTCTTCTTGCCGATCAATTTTAAATTTGGTGAGAATTTTCCAAGGAGGAATTTTCCGTGGGGGGGGGGATTCACCTGGTGGAAGATATCGAAACCTTTATAAATTATTTTCTCTTTTTTGGAGGCTAGGGGGATTGTCATCCCTAGATTGCCTCTCTAGATTTTGACACACGTTTTTTGGCATTTTCTTTGACAAATTTCTTTGGCAGAGAAGAGAAGTGTTGAAAAAAAATCCTATTGAAGATTTACTGGCAACTTCAAAAAAATTCTCCGTCTTTTAATGTGTATATTTCAGTTTCAATGTGTTAGAATAAAACATTTTGTCTTTTAAATAAACTATCTTATTTTTAGAAGCTATAAAATCAGGGCCGTATCTAGGATTTCTTTTCGGGAGAGGGGGTACAAATTTTATTTTTTAAAGCAATAAATTTTTTATCACCTTGGAGGGAGGGGGGTGCCCCAATGCTTAGCAGCGTCCCTGCATCCATAGGCCGACAATAGATTGAGAAGCCCAACCATAGTTTTAATCAGGCTTAATTAAGAAAAGAATCCCATTACAAGCCGTCGTGATATGCAGAGTAATGAAGATTTGTATAATTTTCAAAACTTCAGAATATGCTATCAACATTGCCTTCACTAAATTGTGAAGTTCTAAGAGATCTTTTGGCCTATTGCCTAAAGGGTCGATATATCTTCTCACAATATCCGTTTGCATGGCAAACAGGGGTGTGTCAATGCAAACTTCTTTGTAATGCTCTGCCACACTAGCTAGTCAGCTCGTATTGAAAAAGTGCGGCGGATCAAGATCTAATGCAGATCTTCCTGCCTTTTGAAAGCATCTATAGTTGATTCTTTCACTTCAGCATGGTCACTTTTTCCCAAAGTCGACACGGTTACAAAATCAGGTAAGCTGGAAACTACTCACTGTACACGCTTTGGTCTTTTTCATGAGGAACCAGAATTTTGAAAATTCTGCAAAAGGTCTTCAGTGAGGCCACACTCACGAGAAAATTCTTTCGCTTTATTAAACATTACATCAAAAGCTTTTCAGTTGATTGTCAAAAATTTGATCTCGCGTAGCTGCAGTAAGACCAGCAGCTCTAGAGAAAACTAGGTCTACCACCGGTAGTTGCTCAAACAAAGATATTGTGGCAAAAAACAATTCTACTAGATGGAGTGTATATATAAATTCCAATGTCTAAAGACTGGTTGTAAGTCTGTGGGTCTAAGCCCACGTCTGAATAATGTTTTGGTAATTGATGAAACAGTCAAGATATAGTTGTATCTATTCAGTACTTTGTTCACCGATATATATATATCAGTATACCAATCTTGTAGTAGATGATTTCTCCAACTGAGGAACAGTTATGCCAGCGGCTTTCTGAGCATTAACAAACAGTTGGTAGTTTATAATGCTATTCAAGGTAAAACAATACAGCTCTTGATGCATGGTGAAAAAAGATCTCATTTGCTTCCCGTTCTAATTACAAACAACAAACATAATGTTGATTGTATGAGCACGGCGGCGAATGTAAATTTCATGTGGTGCAACTGCTTTATTACTAGCTTGCATATCTGAATGTGGTTTCTCATGACACTGGCTTGATATATTCATGGAAAAATTGAAAAACAACAAATTCCCCCCCCCCCCCCTTCTGGATGTCAAACAGTAAATTTAACACCCCGCCCAGCCAAAATTTCCTTAAATTGACACCAATTGGTAGATCTCTTATTTGTTTTTTTTTTCATGTTTTTCTTGCCTTTTTTTATAAGTTGGTTCAAACCAAGTCCCCCCCCCCATTGATAAGGCCTTTCAATTGTGAAGTAGAAATATTGATCTTTGATTGTTAGTACAATTTAGTTTTAACTGTACTATTAACAAATCTTGTGCTTTTTCTATAATCTGATTTTGTTATAATCTTGGGTATGTAAGGTTATATACTGTTCTTAAAGGTTGTTATTAATTCTTTGACTTGTCCTTTAATGTAATATATTTTTTCTATTTTTTCATGAAATAAAAAAAAACCAACTGGTCTGACATTCTCCCTTTGAATCTCTCAAAGTTCAAGAAGCTAAATTTCAAGACAATTCAGAACAGATTCAGAACAGATTCAAGAACACACTCAAAGAAATAAAGAGTACATAATAAGCATATATAGAGGGGATCATTGCCCCAGAATCGCGTAACCGACTTGTATAGTTTTGTTACAGATCCTGGGTCGCCTTGTTGTATTTTAATGAAATTTAGGCACCGTGGCTTTTACAACAAGACAATAAAAATGTGTCATGAAATATGAAATAGGAATAACAAATAAATATGTTCGGGAATGAGGCTCACAATAGATTGCTGTGAAGTACAGCTCTATTAGAGATGGACTTTTTTTAATTGAAAACACATTTTTTTATAACTTAAGATCAAATCAATATAATTGTGACTACTGATTTGGGGCCCCTCCTAAAATCAGGGGGGTATAGCCCCAGCCAGCCCCTCCCAACTGACACCCCTGGCTATGGCATCCCAGTCTAATCATATCATAGTCCAGCAAATCAATTATTATTTTTTTATAAAATCCTGACTTTTTCTCTGAAGATGTCCCTTTCACTTGGTTGCGTGGATTAGTGGTTCGAGGGGGCAAAGGGGGCACAATAAACTTTAAAAAACGCAATAAAAATGTGTTCATATGCATTTTTATTACGTTTTTACGAGTAAAAAAAACATTTTGGAATGTCGGGGGGTTCAAATTCCCTAACCCAGAATGGGGGAGGATTCACTAGGGGATATATGCCAGAGCCCTATAAATGATTTTCTCTATCTTAGGGGGCTAGGGGATGGTCTTCCCTAAATCCCCCCTACCTAGATTTTGACACACATTTTTTGTATTTTCTTTGACAAATACTTAATTTGCATTTTAGCAAAAATGCAACAGTCTCTTGAAGAGGTAACAGTTCCACCCGAGTATTTCACTATCAGAATCGGTCGGATTTTTTATACTCACAAGAGAGCTTGTTTTTTTTATGCCTAGAGAGCTTGTCCTTTTTTTTAAGTAAAAAAGGAACATGGCCTCAATGTAATTTTGTCCCCATGCCGCTTCATATACAAGGATTTGTCACAGAAAGTTCGGATGGGGGTCTCAACCGAATGGAAATCGGAAGTTTTAATCCCCATTTTAAGTGTCTCCAAGGATGACATGACCTCCCCCAAAGCCCCTAGGAAAAGAACTGTAAGTTATCAAAGTTGATCATTGTTTACGTCTAGGTATTATTACTTGGGAAAGGGATAATCCTGGAAGTCCAGAACAGCTGAGCAGAAAATGGTATTAAGGTGAACTTTCAGAGAATACTGAGGAGCTGTTGAACTAAATCAAAAGAAGGTATTTGCATGCAGATTTTCAAAAGCGTGTATTTGTAATATCTCAGGAATAACTAAGGTTATTAAGTTGAAAATTTAAGCACGTATTGAGGGGATATAAAAAAAAACTGAAGGTATTAGGTTGAAACTAACACATTTAGCCTTCAGATAAATACAGAATTAGTTCTAAGGGAGGGGAGGAGGAGATTGAAATTGATATATAATCCCTCTTGATTTTTGGGAATATTTCTGGTCTATGGTGTTATTATGAAAGTAAAGAGTACCCAAAACAAACAACAATAAAAGCAAGAGAACTCCCTCCATAACAAATTTTTACATCTTAGCTTCTTAGCCCCTCCTCACTAGAGTTAATTTATGGATAAGCCCACTTATTTTTACTGACTTGATACGGCACAAAGGTGATAGCTGATAAGTAAAATAAACGAGGCCTGATGACTCCACTAAATACAAGAGCAAGACCATACATATTTACACTATATTTACGACCAGCTTACATCATTGTTTCTTAAAATGAAATACATATTCACCTTGTACCAGCGTAGTGGAACGAGCCACGACATGATAAACGAGAGTTCCCTGGTTCAATCCCGCGCGGTGCAAGGAAAGAGCTGATATAAACAAAACAATAATTAATTCTTTAATTGGTGGATCTTGCAGGGGTGGATCAAGGATTTTTTAATTTTTTTTAGGGAGCGAAAAATAGGTTGATCCGATCAAGTTGCGTTAGGAGCAAGTTTAATTAACGCAAACTGCGTTAATGAAGTAAATTACACTACTTTAGACTACGTTAGGGGGGCGCCCGTTGTGCCCCCTGGATGCAGCCTCTTATTTGTTGTAGTTTCTATTCAATTTAAGGTTGGCTTTATTTTTTCTTAATTTCTTTTCGTTTTTTTTTCTTTCATTCATTCGAAGAAATTTAAGTTTGATTTGTTGTATGACAGTAATAATCATTCTATATATTCTAATTACACATGAAAAAATACATTGGATTGCACAAGAAAACCCACGTCTGAGGCACTACAGTATCACATGCACATTGCAAGAAAAAGTTGGCAAGGTATAATGTGGTCTAACATGTTTTGAGAGTATGATCGAAATTATATAACTCAAGCAGACTGGTTTTTTTTTTTAAAAGCTGGCGCGATATAAAGTAGTCCAACATGTTTTGGGAGTATGCACGAAATTATGTAAATCAACCAGAGTGTTTTTCGAGCCAAAATCCATTTTTTATTCGTCCTTGAGACTTTGTATAAAATGTTCATACATTACGGATTTAATTTTCATTATGTTTTAACATATCGTAGAAAGTACATTGATATTATTAACTTTGAAACAATGGATACTTCAATTGTCAACGTGAGTACTGCTTACTGAATTTATTAATTTATTTCCAGATAAAAATCATTTTACCAGTAAATTCAAATTTCAGGGGGACTTAGCCCCCTCCCCGCTCCATCAATACAAACCCTAAAATATGATGAGTAAACTCGCTAGAAAACACAAAGTACGCTTTTTTTCTATTATGTAAACAAAAACCCATCCCCCACTGCTCTGTTTACAAGCCTAATTCCTTAGTTTTAGTTATTTCGTTCGAAAAAGTTGTCCTTTTTCCCAATTATCAAAAATCTTTTTTCCGGTCGAAAACCACATGTGTTTATAATTAGAGTCCCATTTGAAGCCAGAGTTCAAACGTGTCTAATCTGAGTTATGAAAACAAAAGATTGATGATTAAGACAGGGTTTGTGTAATTCTAGTCAAAAACTTAGAATTATAAAACAAAATCGTATTCAAATAATTTATTTGGGAAAAATTTTAAGTTCTGTATTAATTTGATTGTAGCTCATATTTAACAAACTACACCCAAACTCAAAATTTCAAAAATTCTACTTTAGAACCTTTTTTTAATATTTCTAAAGTTTTAATAGATATTGTATGACAGGTATCACACTCAACTTTAAGGGGTAAATTGTTTTATGGGGAGATGTTTTTGAAATTCCCCTTCCCCCCAAACTAAAAATTTTCAAAAATTTTAATTTGGTAGCCTTTTTAAATATTTCTGAAGTTTTAATAGATGTTCTATTACAGGTATCAAAATCGACTTTAGGGGATAATTTATATTATGGGGGGATGTTTTTGAAATCCCCCTTCCCCCCAAACTCAAAATTTTCAAAAATTTTACTTTAGAACCTTTTTTAAATATTTCTAAAGTGCTAATAGATGTAGCATTAGAAATATCAAAATCGACTTTAGGGGATAATTTATATTATGGGGGGTGTTTTTCAAATCCCCCTTCCCCCCAAACTCAAAATTTCCAAAATTCTACTTTAGAACCTTTTTTAAATGTTTCTAAAGTGCTAATAGATATAGCGTTACAAATATCAGAATCGACATTAGGGGATAATTTTTATTATGACAGGATGTTTTTGAAATCCCCCTTCCCCCAAAACTCAAAATTTTAAAAAATTTTACTTAATAACATTTTTTAATTATTTCTAAAGCGCCAATAAATAGAGCTTTACAAATATCATAATCAATTTTAGGGGATAATTTATTTTATGGGGGGATTTTTTCTATATTCTCCTTCCCCCAAAACTCAAAATTTTGCAAAATTCTAATTTAGAAGCTTTTTTAAATATTTCTAAAGTGCTAATAGATATAGTGTTACAAACATCAGAATCAACTTTAGAGGGCAATTTATCTGTGAAAGAGAGGTTATTATTTCCATACTAAATTTTTCTTCTTTTTTTAAGGATGAGGATTCCTACAATTACTCCCCTCCAGAAAAGAGACCAATATTGAATGGTACCACATCGATTAAAGCTGAACGGTCATTCATTACAGGTTCTTTGGATCAACCAGGATCCTCTCAAGTTAGTATCAGTTCTGCGCAGACAACTATGTAACCTGGCAGAAAATTCAAGAGGGAATGGATGCTTTCTTACAAAGCGTCGGTCTTGTCTACTCAAGATCGGAAGGGGATCCCCCTTCATGCTTTACCAGGGGCTTCAGGCACGCAAGTGCATTCTGAATTTGTAAATGTATGTATTTTAGCTCTAACTTATACGTCATTATTTACTTAAAAAAAAAATGCTAGGAGGAATTGAGTTTTGTGGATGGCATGGAAAAATGATACGTGTTGAATATTCGGGTAAACATACGAGTAGAAAAATGCTTCACTATAGATAAGACTATTGTGTCTTTCTGAACTTTCTGAGGGAGGAGGGTGCTGGTAACTATTTAGTTTAAAAAATTAGTTTACGAGTAGAAAAATGCTTTACTATAGATAACGATATTGTGTTTTTCTGAACTTCCTGAGGGAAGGAGGGTGGGGGTAACTACTTAGTTAAAGAAATTAGTTTACGACTAGAAAAATGCTTCACTACAGATAAGGCTATTGTGTTTTTCTGAACTTTCTGTGGGAGATGGGGGGTAAGTATTTAGTTTAAATAATTCTAGGAGGAATTGGGTTTTGTGGGTGGTGTGGAAAAATGGTACTTATTAAATATTAAGGTAAACATACGAGTAGAAAAAGGCTTCACTATAGATAAGGATATTGTGTTTTTCTGAACTTTCTGTGGGAGGCGGGGGGGTATGTATTTAGTTTAAATAATTCTAGGAGGAATTGAGTTTTGTGGGGCTGGTGTGGAAAAATGATACTTATTAAATATTCGGGTAAACACGCGACTAGAAATGAACATGATTTTTCAACTTTATGAAATAACGGTCATTGCACATAGAAAATACACTTGTTTTCTATAGATTAATAAAATAGCAGCGCCATTGGCTCATTAAACATCAACATTTACTGGACCTGAACCAATTCTAGACCTGGACCTGGACCTGAACCAATGGAGTTTAGAGACGAACCTTCATTAATTCTAGACAATATGGAGTGGCATAGGGGTTTTCTTAACGATTGTTTTGGGGACATGGCCAGCCTAGACGATTTAACTTGTGACATTGACATGATGCAGGTCCCGGAATAGACGGATAGAGTTATGCGTGAGCATTTAAAGGATGTTACTAGTGCATCTAAACCAGGTCCTCACAGGGAAATCCCTTCATAGGACAATACAGACTAGCTCGATCAGCTCTCCCCAAAACCCTTAGAATATGTAATAGCAGGCCTAGGGGACCTCATGTCACCTCCATCCATTACAATTGAACAGACTGGGGATGGTGCATATTGGCCACTTTATGTCACCCCCCACCATTCCGCAGGATGATACAGCAAGTGTTAGTAATAGTAGTAGTAGTAATACAGCAACAACACAAGTACCCCATCTTCCAGATTTTTTCTTTCCAACTCTGCCTTAGATCAGAAAAAGGTCTACAGTACCAAACTCGGTGATCCCTTTAACCCATTAGTGTCGGGTGGTATAATAACAGATCTCTCGGCTATAACAAATTTATATAATAAGACGATTTAAGCGATTCTTCAGCAAACGAGGGCTGTGTGGGGGTGGGGGTTAGTTTCAAAGCTTCACTAGCGCTAAAAATATTTTTTTTAAATGAAAATTTTAGCGAACTATGTTTGAAATAATTGCACACAGAGATGTTGGCAACTCGCCCAAATTTATTAAAATATGGGGAGGTATTTCTAAATTGGGCTAATAATATTCATAGCAAGTGGGAAAGTTTTAACGAGGTGGAGTTGTGGTTTTATTATAGGATCTGTTGTTTAATATATTGAAAGTTTAAATGTTAATATTTGTAGATTCCAAAAGGATTTCATTTTAAGGAGTGGGCATAGTAAAAGGGCTGTAGTTTTAAAATATCATTCAGATTTAGATAGGTGTCGGGGGGTACAACAAATCTGTTTCGATACAAGGTTGAAGTGTTTCAAGTATGCATTTTTAATTGCTGCATACAGACCACTTTAAAAAGATACATCGAAGAAAAAGTTGGTTAAAATGTAAGTTAATGAGGTGGAGGGTTCAAAGGTCCCCAAAGTAGATTTTAATTATTTAAATGGCAAATTTTCCGTGACCCTAAATGAAATGGATATTTTCGAGCGGGCTAGTGCAAATTTTAAGATTGGTGTCACGGTGTTACAGTATGAAATCGAATTTGAGGGGGGCCAGCGTTCCGATAAGAAGGGGGTATTATTTTCAGTTATGGCTCCTTCAATTGAATCAGTGGAACATTGGACCTGGCATCGATACACCCCACCCACAGACTCCGATTCAATTGGTCATTTCAATCCAATTACGGATATTAGTAGGGTTCTAAGTGAGGGTAAAAAGGGGCGAGGTGTGTATTATTACTGTCCAACATGCCTCTCAAGATTTCGCTCTGATTTAAATTTAAAGCATCACATGAAACACTGTAAACGACATGGATACCAGGCTGTGGAGACGGTAAGTAGAAAAGGAGCGATCATACGTTTTAAAAATCTCCAGAACACACTCTTGCAAAGCAATAAGATGTGTTTATACTGCAAATTTAAACTGGCCGACGTTTGCAATTGGTCAAATTCAAATTATTTTCAAATACCTGAGGCCCTAGAGGCTTCTTACGCTCAGACGCAACGAGATTTCAGTAGTACCAAGCAAGTACAGGATGTAGTTGAGAAATTTGGTGACGATGAAGACTGCATATGCTTGGCATTGGTCAGTCTAATCAAAACAGTGAACGGGGCAATTTTGCGCCTTCGTTACACAAACTATCCTATGCTCCTATCACCAGATGACATAGCGGCCATTAAAAATCGTTAAATGTGTTGGGGTTGCAAGGGAGAATTTGATGATGATGTTGGGAATAGGGGGAGGAGGAAAGTGATCGACCATGATCATTTGTGGCAGGAAATTACATCGGGAGGGGAGTAACTTTAGAGGGGTAGCACATCAGTCATGGAATTTAAACGTTAGACAGCAATGTTTCATACCTGTTTTTATACACAATTCCAATTACGACTTAAAGTTTGTTTTACCGGCGTTGGACCGCAATGCCAAGGGGAGAGTTGTGGATGAGGCATGGATAAATGGTCCTTTTTCATATAATATCATACCCAAATCATCGGAGAAGCTACTGCTGCTAGAATTCATAGAAAACAGTTGACAAGGGTAACACGTGCCTGAATAAATTCCGTTTTTTAGACTCTATCAGCTTCTTCTCCATATCTCTGAGTCAATTCTTTGAGGTACAAAGAAATAACAACTTTGACAGCTTCCCCCTCCTCAAACAACGCGGCCCCGATGATGAAATGTATGATTTATTAACGTGTAAGGGTACATATCAATATGATTATTACAACTCTGGCTCGAGGCTAGATGAGGTGTCACTACCGCCCATTGAAGCTTTTTACAATTCTATTACTGAGAGTAAGTGCACTAATAGCGACAACAAATTTTCTAAGAGGGGTAGGGCAAAGGGTGAAGTTAAAACTGGGTGGGATTATTGTAAACTATGCTTAGACAGTGACGTAATCGTTCTTCTGTACATTGTGGGCAAAAATACGGCCAACATCTATGGGGAATTTGGGTTGAATTTAGGTTATTATTTTGCCACTCCTCAGTTGGTGATGGATTTAATAGTTAATATAATCAAAGAAAAAATAGGTCTGATCGCCGATGTTTATAGGTATATGTTAGTAGAGAGATCAATTAGGGGTGGGTGTGTTTTTTACGGGGATCGTATCATGAAAACTGATCTGACCGTATTGCACACTTATAAAAAGTCAGCTGCAGTTTTTTTAGACATAAATTCCCATTACCCATGGGCAATGTATCACTATTGTGATTCAAAGGACAATTACAAATTTCTTTAAAATCTGTTTGCTCTGATTTTTCCCGACATTAATATTGTTCAGAAAAATGGGGCACAGGGCTGTTTTTTTGAAATCGACGGTCGGTGAAATTTCAATGGAAACCCATGACTCAGTGAAAGACTTTGTTTTTCCGTGTATAAATAGATCGGTGGGTAGTGACTCTCTGAGCCCCTAAAATTTATCTTTAGTAGAGGTGGGAGTATGCACTGGGTACCTTCAAAACAAAAACTAATTGACGACCACAATCAGAAACAGAATATCATTGGTCATCATGTGCTATTGAAATGGATGGTGTCCAATGGTTTCAAGGTCACAAAGATTCATAGAGCCCTCCAATTTGATCAAAAGCCTCACATGAAAACGTTTATTGACACCTTTGTCAGTAAGCGTTCACAAGCGAAAACTAAAGTTAAACTAGAAGTATATAAACTCATTTAGAACTCCGCTTTCGGTAAAAAGGGTCAGAACGTACGAAGAAGAAGTCGAATTGAGAATCTAACCATCTCTAAAGATTTTGCTGGAATTTTTACGGATCCCAACTTCATATCGTTCACAATCACTGACTTTGATATAGTGCTCCTACATTGCAAGAAAAAAAAAATGGTCTTAAATATAAAAATTGCAGAGAAGATTATAATCACGTAAACATTCGAGAAATACATGTATTCATTTTATTATAATGTATACAAGCTACAGTGCCCGATTGAGGGACAAGTTCAAGTTTATTACGAAGACACTGATTTACTCCCGTTATAGGTCAAAACTGAAAATCTATTGAATGATTTGGAAAATAGCGAGTACATTAGCTCACGAATAGACTACACTAATTGGGACGAATCCCCCTAACCAGACCTATTCAAACGCCAATCCCCAAATCAGTTGTTAATGCTAAAATCTGAAATGGGTAGCGATCTGACATCCAGTGTTGTGTCTCATTGTCCAAAGATTTACTGTGTGAAACCACACTACAAACACATAAAACAAGTTTGCAAGGGGGTACCTCCACACTTTGTTAAAAAGTACTTTACCATGAATGTGTGTAAAATCTATGTGGAACTTAGTTTAATGCCAAGAGGGAAAGTCATGGCGATTCGCTGTTTACATTTTAAAAACTAGACAGTTAGAGTTGATAAAAATGCCATGTCGACCATATCGGACAAAGTTATATGTACTTGAGATTGGTGTGAACGTACTACCATACGGTAATTATTTAAATTAACACCGATTTTAATTTGAATATAAAAGAAAACAGCTTGATATTGAAATATGAATTTAAATTCATTTAAACAAAATTATAACGTGAATTGGAGGGTTTTTTGGGTAATTGGGTGTTTTCTAAATTATTTTTTTCTTTTTCGTAAAAAATTTTCAATGTGTGTGCAAGGCAGAGAACTGTCCACTATTTAATTCCCCCGGCCCGGGCCCGCCGCAGCGGGCCCCCGCTTTCCGGCCCCGCGGCGCTTACTATGGCGCGACTGGACCTACTGCCGCGGGCCCCGCTTCCTGGCCGCCGCAGTGGCCGCCCCCCGGGGGATGGGGAGGGGGGGGGATCCCATACCAAATGCTGTAAATAAAAGTGTTTGATATTATTTCCAGTGCATTATTCTAATAAATGTTGTATTTTTTCTACAAATAAATAAACAAAAAAAAAGTGTATTTATTAAAGTGTTTTTTTCTAGTACCTATTTAACTTCTGTATTTTTTATTATAAAAAAATTAAAAAAGTGCATTTTTTTTCATGTTTAATGTACTTTTTTCAATGTAGTATTTTTTAAGTATTGTTACTTTTTTATACGTAAAATAAAAGAAAATATTATTCTCTATTCGTCTTCTTCTTCTTATTATTCTTGAACAGAGTAGTAATAGGGAAATTATTTAGTC
>NC_142804.1:12872377-12952242 GCF_049724085.1 Artemia sp. Qi Xiang Cuo
TAAAGTTCCGTTCTAAATTTTTCTGTTGAAGATAGAAAAGTCATACTTTGATTGTGAATATTCTCCATCAAGATAAAAAGTTCCAGTTTAAATCTGAGTTTTCTCAATAAAAGAAAGAAAAGTTCAAGTTCTCCTCTGAAAAATTTTCTCAATGAAAAAAGTTACGGATCAATTCTAGTTTTTTCAAAAATAAAAGGGTTCCTCTTTTAATTTCTGAATTTTCTCAAAAAAAGTTATTGATCAATTCTATTTTTTCCAAAGAAAATAAAAAGATTCCACTTCAGTTCTGATTTTTCTCAAAGAAGTAAAAAAAAATTTAAAGTTCTCTTCTTAATTTCTTATTAATGATAAAAAAAAGTTATACTATGATTGTGAATATTCACCAAGAATATAAAGAGTTCCACTTTAATTCTGAGTTTTCTCAAAGAAGTGAAGAAAGTTTCAAGTTCTCTTCTGATTTTTCTCAAAGAAAAAAAAGTTACAGATCAATTCTAATTTCTTGAGAAAATAAAAAGGTTTCACTTCAGTTCTGGTTTTTATGAAAGAGGTGAAAAAAATTTAAAGTTCTATTCTAAATTCCTTATAAAAGATAGAAAAAACTTTTACTTTGATTGTGAATATTCACCATGAAGATAAAGAGCTCCGCTTTAATTCTGAGTTTTCTCAAAGAAGTGAAAAAATATTCAAGTTCTCTTCTGAATTTTCTTAAAGAAGAGAAAAAAGTTAGCTCAATTCCGAATCTTACCAAAAAAGAGAAAAAAAGTTCCACGTCAGTTCTGAATTTTCTCAGATATTTAAGAAATTTAAAATTTCTGTTCTAAATTTCTCTGTAGAAGATAGAAAAGAAGTTACAGCTGAATTCTGTATATTCTCCATGAAGATAGAAATAGTTCCACTTTGATTCTGAATTTAATCAGAGAGGTGAAGAAAAGTACAAGTTCTCTCTTCTGAAGATAAATAGTTCCACTTTTAATTCTGAGTTTTCTCGAAGAAGTGAAGAAAAGTTCAAGTTCTCTTCTGAATTTTTTCAAATAAAAAAAAATTACAGTTCAATTCTAAATTTTTTCATAGAAGTTAGAAAAAAGATACACTTCGATTCGTAATTTTTCTCCCCAGAAGAGAAAAAGTTCTGCTTTAATTCTATATTTTCTCAAAGAAGTGAAGAAAATTTCAAGTTCTCTTCTAAATGTTTTTCCAGAGAAGAGAAAAGGTTTCACTTTAGTTCTAAGTTTTCACAACGAAGTGAAGAAAAGTTCAAGTTCTCTTCTGAATGTTCTCAAAAAAAAAAAAAAGTTTTAGTCCAATTCTAATTTTTTCCAAAGTAAATAAAAACTATCCGACTTTTTAATAAACATTCTAAGTGTTTGACATGCTAATGCATCCTAAAATAATAGAAATAAAACAATATACTGCATAAACTATTTTTATTGAAACAACAACAAGTTGAATATTAACATGAAAATATGGTACATACATTATTATACATTGTTAATACTATTGAGCAACTTTGGACATACTGAATCTGTTCCATACAATAAATCATCATGTTCTCTCTTGATACTAGAGTTACTCGCTTCTCTTAGTTCATAACCACTAGAATAATCATTATTCCATTTTGAGTCATATACAATTTTTACTGGGATGTCACATACAGGTTCAATACACGTTTCATCCTTGGTATTATTTGATTCACTGACCATATAGTCATTGGTAATAATAATGTTCACTTGTTCCCTTCATGATGTTTTGGCCGTGGTAGGCGACTTCAATGCAACTGTATCTGACCCCAGTGGAGCTTTTAAATCTGTAATTGGCCCAGTTACCCCTGATTCTTTGAACGAAAATGGGACCCGACTCCTCCAGCTGTGCGCCATGCACGAACTGGTCATTACAAACACCCTGTTTCACAGGAAAGACATTCATAAGCCAACATGGTATAGCAATGACGGGCGCACGCGAAAGATGATCGACTATATTATAGTCAACCAAAGATGGCGGTCATCAGTCACAAACTGCCGAACCTATCGCTGCGCCGAGATCGGGAAAACTGACCATAGATTAGTTGCTGCGAACTTCCGTCTACGACTCAAAGCCCAGCCTACAGAAGGCCGCCAACCAAAGTCGGACACTCAGAAATTAAAAACCGAGGAATTCCACCAAAAGTATTTAGTTGAAGTCCAGAACAGATTTGAATGCCTGAATACCCTTGTTGACCCGGACACGTTTTGGCAGACGTACAAAAACAATATATTAGAGGTCGCCATCGAGACCGTCGGTCGAAAGATGTACTCAAAAAAGCCCTGGCTGTCGCAGAAAGCTTTGCGAATCATTGAGCAACACAGAAAAGCGCGGCTGGCCGGAGATATGCTCTCCTACAGACGGTTAAACGGGGTCAGGAACAAACTTATCCACCGAGACAAGCAACAATTTGTTGACAAAAAAGCTGAAGATGCAGCACGAAAAGGTGACACCATGCTGCTTTTCAAGCATGTCAGAGACCTCAGCGAGGAGAAACCTCCAAAGATAGGAGCAGTTAAATCCACCTCCGGCGTAATGCTCGAAGATGAAACCGCGTAGCTTGATCGATGGAAGGAGCATTTCACAAAGCTGCTGAACGCCGACAGAGTCGACGTCGATCCCGACCTAGTCGCATCCGCTGAGCAAACAACAAGTGAAAATCTCCCAGAGCCTGAGCCTCCTTCTGTAGAAGAGATACAGAATGCTCTGAGGAGGATGAAAAACAACAAAGCACCAGGAACCTGCGGGATCACCTTAGAGCTGCTAAAAATCGCAGGACCGACGATGCTGCTATGGCTGCACATGCTGTTTTCCCTCGTTTGGACAACAGAACTGATTCCACAAGAATGGAAGGAAGGGATAATCCTCCCTCTATGGAAGCGTAAGGGTAGTCGAAGTGATGGCTCCAACTACAGAGGAATCACCCTCCTGTCGGTTCACGGCAAATTATTTGTTATGACTTTGATAGACAGAAGTACCCAGTTCATCCGTAAGTGCCGCCGGATTCAGCAAGCAGGTTTCATGCCGAACAGATCCACGACCGAGCATATCTTCACCTTACGCCAGGTCATCGAGAAAAGCTCGTGAGTTCAAGCGTACAGCATACCTCGCCTTTGTTGACTTTCAAGCAGCCTTCGACTCGGTCAACCGTGAGTCTCTTTGGCTGATACTAGAACGAACAGGTCTCCCGGAAAAATACTGTCGCCTGTTCAAGGTGCTCTACACTGGTACAAAAAGCTCTGTCCAAGTTAATGGCCGTCGAAGCTCACTGTTCGAAATAAATACCGGTGTACGGCAAGGTTGTGCTGCTGCTCCTGAACTGTTCAACGCGGTGATTGATTATGTCATGGATCGAACCATGATTCGGCTCCCCATCGGACTAAGGTATGGTGACAGAGTTTTAGCCGATTGCGACTTCGCGGATGATATTGCCCTTATATGCACTTCTGCAGCTGAACTCGAAGAAGCCTTCAACACACTGTCGGAAGAATCCCTGAAAGTGGGACTACATATTAGCTGGCAGAAAACGAAAATAATGATCGTTGACTCCGCAGGTAACACCGCCAACTCACCAGCATTCAACTTATCAGGGCACGCTCTCGAGGTTGTCAAGGCTTTCACCTACCTTGGACCTGTCATCACGGAAAACGGCTCAGTCGAAACTGAAATTCAGTCGAGCATCGGAAAAGCCGCATCAATTATGGCACGACTATGCCGTTCAGTGTGGTCAAAGCCCAACATCAGCCGAAAAACAAAAATGCGGATCTACAACACCACCGTAACCCAAGTCCTTCTCTACGGTGCTGAGACCTGGCCGGCTGCTGCTTCTGCTCGTGATGCCATAGACGTGGCTCAAACAAAGTTCTTGAGACGTATTGAAGGGATCAGATGGGACGACTTCGTCTCGGACACCCAATTGCTGGCACTAACAGATCAGAACCCCAACTCTCTTCAGGTCGCTGCACAAACCCTACGGTGGTTCGGCCATTTGGTCCGCATGCCAGCAGAAACACCCGCCAGCACTCTCTTCAATTTTGATCCCCCTGTGCATGGCTGGAAGCGCCCCCGCGGAAGGCCCCGGTTCAGATGGAGGGACAGCCTCACCCAGTACCTGTCAATGATCGGTACTGATATACAAGAAGCAGTCACGCTTGCACATGACCGTTTCGAATGGAGGCGCAGAGTCACGTGTCTCTCTACGCTGGACCCCCAGCAGGAGCAATAAGTCAAGTCAAGTAAGTCAACAGTTCTGGTACGTAGACAAGATATGATTTTTGATTTTGGTGCTGCAGTATAGAAGTCTTCTATTTTCCTTTGCTTTCATTCGAATGCGAACACCGGAAATATGATGATAAGAAATATCAACGGGCAACATGTTACCAGAACCATTAGCTAGAAGTTGCCCCTCTTCATCAACTATTATTTTTATGTTTGCATTCTCTTTGAGTACTAACTTTTATGGAAATGATACTTTCACATATCTACCATTGGCATAATGGAAGTTCTTGGGTATTCCAAAGGAATTATAACTCCTTTCTGTCACGGCAACGTAGGCATATATTCCCAGCAAGATTTCCCCTACTACTTGTTTCATGGCTCAAATATATCTCTTTGTCAGCATTCAAGGCAACGGTGACTTTATCATGTCTACACAATTTCCTAGAATAATTCATTTTCACTTCATTTTTTTAAATATTATGCCCGCGTTTATCCCTCCCATGGGTGAAAATTACTGATTTAATACATGCAATAAACTTAGTAGCCTCCATAACCTACCATGGGCTACCACTGAGAAAGCCGGTTCCGATGTAAAAGCAAGCATAGAGTACGTTTGGTACAGCCACAAGAATACAAAGTGAGAGAGACATGCAAAGTCAACATAGCTTTATTTTATTTCTAAGGTTAATTTAGACTAGGTTGCGTGCACGCAAGCAACCTAGTCTAAATTAACGTGAACTGAAGAAATTTAACCTGAACGAAATTAACTGAACTGAGAAAAATCAGAACCGAAATGGATTTAGACTTAAAGTGGAACTCGTCATCTTCATGGTGAATATTCACAATCATAGTATAACTTTTTTCTTTTTTTTCTTCGAGAAAAAACAGAAGAGAACTTGAACTTTTCTTCACTGTATTGAGAAAAATCAGAATTAAAGTGGAACTTTTTATCTTCAAAAGAGAAGTCGAACTTTTCTCCACTTCTTTGAGAAAACTCAGAATTAAAGTGGAACTCTTTATCTTAATGGAGAATATTCAAAATCATAGTATAACTTTTTCAATCTTTAATAAGAAATTTAGAACAAAACTTTAAATTTTTTCACCTCTTTGAGAAAAATCAGAACTGAAGTTGAACCTTTTTATTTTCCGTAGAAAAATTGGAATTGATCTGTAACTTATTTTTTTTTTCTTTGAGAAAATTCAGAAGAGAACTTGAACTTTTCTTCCCTTTATCGAAAAAACTCTGAATTAAAGAAAACTTTTTATCTTCAGAAGAGAACTTGAACATTTCTTCACTTCTTTGAGAAAGCTCAGAATTAAAGTGAAACCCTTTATCTTCCTGGTGAAAATTCACAATCCAAGTATAACTTTTTCTATCTTTAATAAGAAATTAAGAACAGAACTTTAATTGTTTTCACCTCTTTGAGAAAAAACAGAACTGAAGTGGAATCTTTTTATTTTCTTTGGAAAAAATAAAATTGATCCGTAACTTTTTTTTGAGAAAATCTAGAAATGAAAAGAAGAATCCTTTTATTTTTGAAAAAATTGAATTGATCCGTAACTTTTTCCATTGTGAATTTTTTCAGAAGAGAACTTGAACTTTTCTGTCCTTCATTGAGAAAAATCAGATTTAAAGCGGAATTTTTTATATTGATGGAGAATATTCACAATCAAAGTATGACTTTTTTCTATCTTCAACAGAAAAATTTAGAACGGAACTTTCAATTTTTTTATGTCTTTGTGAAAAATAAGAACTGAGTGGAACCCTTTTTATTTTCTTTGGAGAAAATTAAAATTGAACTGTAACTTTTTTATTTTCATTGACAAATTTTCAGAAGAGAACTTGAAATTTTCTTCCCTTCTTTGAGAAAACTGAATTAAAGTGGAGCTCTTCATCTTCATGGTGAAGATTCTTAATTAAAGTATAACTTTTTTCTATCTTTTACGAGAAATTTAGAACAGGATTTTAAATTTTTTTAACCTCTTTGAGAACAATCAGAACTGAAGTGGAACCTTTTTATTTTCTCTAGAAGAAATTAGAATTGACCTGTAACTGATTTTTTCTTTGTGAAACCTCAGAACAGAACTTGAACTTTTTTCACTTTATTGAGAAAAACCGTAGATAACATTGAATTCCTCCTCTTCTTTGGGAAGAATAGATAATGAAGTGTCCTTAACTTCTTTGAGGAAATATTGAATTAAAGTGGAACTCTTTATCTTCATGATGAATATTCACAATCATAGCATAACTTTTTTCCTTTTTTCTTTGAGAAAAAACAGAAGAGACCTTGAAATTTTCTTCACTTTATTGAGGAAACTCGGAATTTAAATGGAACTTTTTATCTTCGGAAGAGAACTTGAACTTTTCTTCACTTCTTTGTGAAAACTCAGAATTAAAGTGGAACTCTTTATCTTCATGGCGAATATTCTCAATCATAGTATAACTTTTTTCTATCTTTAATAAAGAATTTGAGAACGGAACTTTAATTTTTTTCATCTCTTTGAGAAAAATCAAAACTGAATTGGAATCTTTTTGTTTTCTCTGGAAAAAATAGAATTGATCTGTAACTTATTTCTTTGCGTTGACAAAATTCCGAATAGAACTTGAACTTTTCTTCACTTCGTTGAGAAAACTTAGAATTAAAGTGGAACTTTTTATCTTCATGGCGAAAACAATTCAAAATCAAAGAATAACTTTTTTCCATCTTTTATGGAAAAATTTAGAACAGAACTTAAAATTTTTTATGTCTTTGAGAAAATTAAGAATTGATCTGTAACTTTCTTCTTTTCATTGTGAAAACTCAGAAGAGATCAATAAAATCCCATGTGTTTTAAACGTGTCCATATTTCTGAAAACTAAAACCCAACTTTATTAAAATAAATCCAATATTATTAGTAAAATCAGATGTATTTTTAATGGGGACGGTCTTATTTCTGGAAATTAAAACCCAACTTTCTTAAAAAGAATCAAATATTATTAATAAAATCTGATTTATTTTAAACATGGTTGTTCATATTTCCGAAAACTAAAACCCAACTTTATGAAAAAATAAGTCGTAAAGTAATGTTGGGAGTGAAAAAAGATGAGTACTTTAACTTGTAAAACAGGTTTAGGAGCAATATTAAGAAAAGAACTTGTTCTGAAAAATATAGTAAAGCTTTTTGAAAAGTATTGCTTGGTATTGGGGTATGCAAACAGCCGTAAAGTAATGTTGGGAGTGAAAAAGATGACTACTTCAACTTGTAAAACAGGTTTAGGAGGAATATTACGAAAAGAACTTGTTCTGAAATAATATAATAAAGCCTTTTGAAAGTTATTTCTTTGTGTTGGGGTATGCAAAAAGTCGTATAGTAATGTTGGGAGTGAAAAAAGATTATCAAAACCTTTGAAAATACTAATAATATAGGATAAAATGTTGTTATTTTGCCTAGTGTAGAAGGAAAATGCTCCATCAAGTTTACCAAAACCATTGAAAATACTAATAATATAGGGTAAAATGTTGCTATTGTAGCTAGTTTAGAAGGAGAATGCTCCATCAAGGCTATCAAAACCCTTGAAAATACTAATGGTATAGGCTAAAATGTTGCTATTGTAGCTAGTTTAGAAGGAAAATGCTCCATCAAGGCTACCAAAAAACCCTTGAAAATACTAATAATATAGGGTAAATTTTGCTATTGTAGCTAGTTTAGAAGGAATGACGAAGTTTAATGTCCTTGCTTTAAGCCTGGACGAGATTTAATATCCTTACTAAAAGTCTGGACAAGCTTTAATGTCCTTGGTAAAAGCCTGGACGAGATTCAATATCCTTGGTAAAAGCCTGGACGAGATTTAATGTCCTCGGTAAAAGCCTGGATGTGATTTAATGTTCTTGGTAAAAGCCTGGACGAGATTTCATGTCCTTGGTAAAAGCCTGGACAAGATTTAATGTCCTGGATAAAAGTCTGGACGAGATTTAATGTCCTTAGTAAAAGCCTCAAATTATATCTTGGATAGGTCTGGTATTAGTTGGAAAACAGCCAGAAGTTCTTAAAAATATAGAGTAATTCTATTTATTTTAAGTTTTAAACTTGTTCCCTGCTTTAGCTGAAAAACTTTTTCTGTTTGTTAATTTATTTCTGTGTCTCAAGCCCGCAAAAAAAGTATTAAAAAATGGAGGGAGGGACCCAAAAATTTGGGGGGAGTGAGGGCCTTGGAGGCTGGGTTAGAGGACTTCTGGAGGTTGAGGTCCTTGGTGGTTGAACTTCTTGATGGTTCATACTCATAATCATCTCACTAGTTGATTTCTAGGGATTTCTATTGATTGTTCTGAATTTCTTTATTAAAATTCCTTTTTTGGCATCTGCATCTCTATTACTATCAACTTTTTAGTATACTATAATGTTAAAGCATATTTTATAATGACATTACTGTTCAAATGGTACTTGTGCATTATACACAACACAGTTGAGAACCACCCAAATAAAAAATAATATGTATCTCTTAATAGAGTTAGTATTCCCTGAGATGCCTTACCTTTTTCGTTTCTCCTTTCAAATCCCTAAAATGTCAACTAATCTCTGACGTTTTGTGTGTTCTGGTAACTGTGCACCGATACATTTTAAATTCCCGTGAAACCTTCCAAATTTATAAACATGTCTCATGGAGAAAATGTGTCAATCAGATATCTTGTCCCGTCAGTATTTTTAACTTTCTGATAAGAATTTTCCAATGTTATAATTTCCTTATCCGATTGGCTTTCATCTTGTACCAGTTGTATTCACTGAGTGTGTTGCGTCACCCCTGAAATTAGGTCAATCCCCATATATGGATTCCCCCCCCCCGGAGTATAAGGGCTTCTTGTACTGAATGGGGGTGGGTGGGTGAGACTAGTTACCCTCTGGTCACTTTTGACTCTTAGAATGAGCGCTAGAACTTCCAATATCCAATTTCCAACTGTAGGCGACTCTATAGCGTTGCCTCTGGTAAAACCCAGTAACCAATGTACCATAGCCTTTAAACCCAGTGTGCGTAACCATAGCGAAGCAGCTTTTGCAACGAAAACTTTTTAAAATTCCAGAAAATTCAGACCAACAGTCCAAAAATACACTGAATCCAAGAAAAAAAAAGTAACAGCTAAAGCGAAATCTCAGGGAGTCCAAATTTCTACCCAATTTTGATACCAATTCCATGATCCGGTAGTGTGGGTCCAAAATTCAGCAGTAGAATTTATAAATTCTGCAAAGGATGTCTCGTAGTCATATTTCTAGCTACTAAATTTAATTACAGCCAAATCGAAATCTAAAATCGCACCGCAAATTTGAAAAAAGTTGAAAATTTGTGTAAATTTTGCACGAAATTTTAATCTTATTCCTCTCTTCTTTTCGAAGTCAAAGTGAATTTCCTTGAACGGATATAGTAATTTACTGCGCTTGTATCAGTTTGACTTATTTTATTTTTCATCTTTTTTTTCGTCAAAGTTCAACAGTGAGTAATAAAAAAGAATAAGCAAAATATGGCCTTGGTGGCCAAAGTTTAAGAGAATAGTTTCAACTCATGGCTTCTTAGAAAGGTTCTTAACTTAGGATCGTTGATCGAAGCTAAGGTTTTCATCTACGTTAAAAAAAAAGAAAATATGATTGAAGTTATTTTCAACCAAGTTTTTAGCATGCAATTCTCAAGAAAATTAAACCTGTTAATGCTTTTCCAATCAAACAGTTTGAGGTAACAAACTGTAAGTAAGGAGCGATGCGGTTCAGTAGTAACCGAAACTATAAGAAAAAGAGTCTTAATGACAATAGATGCATCAAAAGAATCAAATTTTGATGTTTATTCCAATTGTATAAACTTCATCAAATTTAATGGTAATTATCATAAGGCACAAGCTTTATAAAATTTGCCAAATTTTTGAAAAAGGGAAAAAACACCCCCACAACATCAAATGATCGGATTAAAATTGAAACCTTAAGCTTTAGGATACCAGCGAATCCTCCTGTAGAGGTTTCAAGCTCTTCTCTTAAAAAATGTGGAATTTTGCATTTTTTGTCAGAAGGAAGATCACGAATGCCTGTTTATATGTTAGCTTTTTTATTGTTGTTTCCCCCCCGGGAGGTTACGTGAGAGGGCCTTTCTATGGAGGAACTTTTCATAGGCGAAGGGAATTTTCCACAGAGGGGAAGGCAGATTTCTCAGCATTATTAAAAAAAACAATCAGCAATTAAATAAAAAACGGTTTTTTTTCAACTGAAAGTAAGGAACAACATTAAAACCTAAAACGAACAGAAATTATTACATATATCAGGGGGGTTGCCCCCTCCTCAACATCTTGCTCTTTATGCTCAAGTTTTTTAGCACTTTTAAAAAAACTTCTGATTGTTCTAATTAAACGAAGCTTGTGTTTCAGGAGTTGTTCTCAAAGAATTGGTAAAAAATTCAAACTTTAGTGTAAAGAGCGAGGTGTTGAGGAGGGGGAAACCTCCACTCATATGCGTAATAATTTCTGTTCGTTTTAAGTTAAAATGTTACTCTTTACTTTCAATTGAAAAAGCTTGTTTTTTCTATTTAATACTATCACAGATTCAAGCAGTTCAAACCTTTTGTTAATACAGTCGTAACATTGCGAGGTCGTTTTATAAAGGAGCAAAAATTTTACGGAAAATAATACTTTGTAAACTTCTAAATTCCCAGTGTCTTGCCGATTCGCAACATACTGAATACCATGAAAGACGGGAGTGGATAATCTTTAATCCAAGATTATAATAAAATAAAGAGTTGAAAATTTTACAATGAAATACGGTGGAAACTAGAGCACAGGGATGCAATGACCAAGGGAATGACAAATTACGGCTGATGATGTGAGATAGATCTTAAAAGTGAATGAATATATATATATATATATTTTTTTTTTACCAAAAGAAAGGAGCAGCATTATAACTTAAAAAACAGAAGGTATTCCATATATGAAGGGGGCCCTCCTCATTTACTCGCTCTTCAAGTTAAAGTTTTGTGGTACTTTGGAAAATCATCTTAATTAAATTAAATTACTCTTGTGTTTCAGGAGTTGTTCTTAAGGAATTGGGGGGGGGGGAGTCAAACTTTAGAGTAAAGTGCAAGGTATCGAGGAGGAGGCAGCCCCCTCATTTACGGAATAACTTGTGTGTTTGAAGTTTTAATGCTGCTTATTACTTTCAGTTGAAAAGAAATTCTAATTTAGTTTCGAAGTGTTTTTCAAATAAGACCGGGAACTCCGCCTCCCCCCTGCATGGAATATTTCCCTCTGCGAAAAATTTCTCCATGGATAGCTTCTCCCGTGTAAAATCCCCTGGGAAAATCATCCGGATAATTCCATCCTCGCTAAAGATTACCCACGGGAAATTTCCTCGGACAGTTCCGCCTGGAAAATTCTCCTTAGCCTACTTTCATCTAAAAAAAGACTTCTTTTTTTATTAATTTTCTAATCATTTATGAAATCATACCGAAAATCCACCCTCCGTGGAAATTTTTTCTAGAAATTGCCCCTCCGCTCTTTCTTTGAAAGAAACTTTCGCCTGCGGAAAATTTCCCCATGGAGAATTTCTGCCGCGGAGGATCTCTCATAGAGAATTAACCCCGTGGAAAATCCTTTCCCATCACAGACAACAGCCAAGACAATTCTAACTTCACTGAAACTTTTCCCAAGTTGAAGCCCCGGCAACATCTGTGCATTTAAAATTGAGTCGCCAAAAATAAATTAAGACAAATAATAGGAATTTCCTATCGGAATTCTGGCAAATTCCCCCATGTAAAATTTCCCCTTGAAAGTCCAGGCCTAGAAACTGCCCTCCCCAATAAATAATACTCCCCGTGGAAAATTTTCTCTTGCAGAAATACCCCACCCATGTAAAACGTCCATATACATCCTAACAAAAAATACTTCATGTAAACTATGGGTAAATTCCATAGCCTACTGTTCATTTCCCACAACCTGAGGAGATCATGTCATCCCCAGAGGCATAGATATTGGATCTCTCAACTATGGTGAACATAGTGGCTATCTCAAAATTTTAATCGGATGACTGAAAAGTGCTTGCGAGGGAAGTAGTTGTCGTCTTTTCTTTTTTGTTCACTTAAAATGGCACTAGAACTTTTAATATCCGTTGAAATGAGTCCTCTCGAAATCTTTAGGGCTATTGATTTGATACGATCACCTCTTGGAAAAAAAAATAATAAGCACACACTTGTGATCTTTAGTTCTGACAAAAAAAATACAAAATTTCAAAAAATTTTTGGGTTGGAGCTTAAAACCTCTACAAAAGGGTTCAGTGATACGCTGAACTCGATGGTGAAATTTTCGTTGTGTTATCTTGGCTTTTTCGAGGTGTTTACCCCCTTTTTCAATAATTACGGAAATTTTCTCAGGCTCGTAGCTTTTGATGGGTGACCTTGAACGTAATAAATTTTATATATTTCGAGTCAGGATAAAACTTCAAGTCTATTGATGTATTTATTGTTGTCCGATTTCCACTTGTTAAAATTTGGTTACTGTGACGCAGAGTTGCTTCTTTCTTATCAATCAGTTTTCGGTACCGAAAACTGATTGATAATCTTGATAGATGTATAAAAGCAAAATAAGATCAGTAAAGGGAAGTTTTTTTGCTGTGAGGCTCTTCAAATAAATTATCAAACTATACCGCAATAAATTAAGAGGACTGCTGCCAGTGAGAGAATAAGCTCCTTAAAAAAAAAAAAAAAAAAAAAAAAAAAAAAAAAAAAAAAAAATTGTGAGACATTTCAGGGGGCATAGGCTAACTCAGTTAGCTATATTTTCTGGTTAGAACTCTATATCAATGGGCTTTTACAAGGTTACTTTGCTTGTTAGCTTATTCAGCATTCCAAAATCAATAAATCGTTGCAAACAATAAGGTTAAATATAGACAGACCAGCGGCACGCCACCAATATTTTTCTCCACACTGGTCCATCTTTCATCAGTTGCGCACCACAGATAAATCGGCACGGCGTTGGGGTTTACCTGTTAGGGTGCTCAAACATATTTTTCTGGCTCAAAATAATTTAGAAGAGCCCGTTTATAACATTTTGGGAATCCGCATGATTAAAAGGCTGTAAAGTTTTGCTGAGTCAAAGAAGGAGGGCCTGAAACAATTTTGTCGAACCCACCTGCAACGCAATTCAAACCCGTTGGCTGAAAACGCAACTCCGAAAACACCAAATGCAGATGTCCTTTTATTTATCTATTTACGTTGTTTTCTTAGGAAAAGTAAAGTTTGGCACTTGAATTTTCCTTAAAAAAATAAAAATATGATTCAGCAGTTACACGATTCTTTATTGGGCTTTATTTTGGTCACTTAAAAAAGGCAACATAGCTTTAAATATGTATTTGAAGCTCTCTCCCAATCTTCTAAGACCATTGATTTGATTAAAAACATTGATTTTTCCACCTCTTGAAAAAAAAACGAATGAACACGCATTCGTGATCTTCGTTCTGTAAAAAAAAAATAAAAAAAAATCCAGATTTTTTTCGATGGGAGCTTGAAACCTCTACAGTAGGGTTCTCTGATATGTTGTTTCTGATTGTGCGACTTTCATTAGATATTTTGATTTTAGTAGGATGTTTACCACGCTTTTCAAAAATCACTGAAATTATCTCAGGCTCGTAGCTTTTGATGAGTAACGTGAAAGTGAAAATTTTATGTATATTTTGAGTCAAGATAAGAAGCCAAATTTTTTATATATCTATTGTCATCAAACTTCAATTTTTTACAATTTTAGTCAATCAAAAAGACTGCTATCAGTGAGAGAATAAACTCTTCAAAAAAAAAAACGTGAGAAATTTCTGGGGCCCAGGCTAACTTTGTCTTTTAGCTCCATTTTATAGTTAAAACTCAATATTGACGGACTTTTACAACGTTACTTTACACGTTAGTTTACTTAGCATGCCGAAATGTTAGTTTACGTATTACACGTTAGTTTACTTAGCATGCCGAAATCACTAAATGTATTCAAAATAATAAGGTTTAATACAAATAGACCGGCGGCACGCCGTCGATATGCTTCTCCACGTCGGCGCGTCTTTCATCAGCGGCCCGGAGCTGATAAATTTGCGCGCCGTTGCGGTCTACTTGTTTTGGTGCTCAAACATGCTATTCTGGCGCGTTATAAATTTGAAGAACATGTTTCCAACACTTTTGAAGTTCGTATGATTAAAGCCCCTTAAGGTTTTGCTAGGTCAAAGAAGAAGAGCCCGGAAACAATTTTCATGGAATCTATTTCAAACACGTTGGCTGAAAACGTGACTCAGAAAACGTCAAATGCAGACGCCCTCTAATTTATTCCCTTACATCATTTTCTTAGAAGAAGTAACGTTTTATTCTTGAATTTTCCTAAAAAAAAAAGAAGAAGAAGAAAATACGAATAGGCCTACCTTCCAACAGTTACCCAATTCTTGATCAAGATGCCTCCAAAAGGGTCATCTGGAGCCAGTAAAAAAGTTGAACAGAAGAAAAAGGAGAAGATTATTGAGGTATGTACATTGCAGACTAGGCAAGTCTAACAATAGGCCTAGGCTAATTAAATGAATTATTAGGGTAGGCCTACTTCATATTCCAATAATCACTTCTGTTGCAAATTGTATCTTGAGCCCTTAAAGGGGCCCCAAAGGTGTTGGTAAATATCTACCAAATCATATTATTGACTTACGCATAAAGTGAATATACCACTTGATGCCTTTTTTATGCTGATTACAAATATAATAGCCTAATCATTTCTATTGGAAATGAATTTCAGCCCCCCCCCTATATATGCCAATTCAGGGTGTATATTTCTACATTAGGGGGTGGGGGTGGGGGTAAAGTTGAAACTTACCTCCCATTTACATCAGAAAAAAATTTGCCCCCCCCCCTAATGTAGAAATATAGGTAAAGTTCTACGAAATCATATTATTGAGTTAGGAATAAAGTGAATACACCATTTGATGCCTTTTTTATGCTGATTACAAATATAATAAGCATTTCTATTGGAAATGAATTTCAGCCCCCCCCCCTATATAGGTAAAGTTCTACAAAATCATATTATTGAGTTAGGACCAAAGTGAATACACCATTTGATGTCTTTTTGTATGCTGATTACAAATATAATAAGCATTTCTATCAGAAATGAATTTCAGCCCCCTCCCTGTATAGGCTATACCTAACCCAACCTAACCCTGAATTGGCATATATAGGGGGGGGGGGCTGAAATTAATTTCCGATAGAAATGCTTATTATATTTATAATCAGCAAAAAAAAAGGGATCAAATGGTGTATTCAATTAAGGCCTATTTGAAACTCAATAATATGATTTTGTATAACTTTACCCCTATATAGGCTATACCTAACCTAAACCTGAATTCCAGCTTATAGGGGGGGGCTGAAATTCATTTCCAATAGAAATGATTATTATATTTGTAATCAGCATAAAAATGCATTAAATGGTGTATTCACTTTTGTCCTAACTCAAAAATATGATTTCATAGAACTTTACCAAAATATATACCCTGAATTGGCATATATAGGGGGGGCTGAAATTCATTTCCAATAGAAATGATTATTATATTCATAATCAACATAAAAAAAGGCATCAAGTAGTATATTCACTTTATGCATAAGTCAATAATATGATTTGGTAAATATTTACCAAGGTGTTTTATATGAACTATAAAAGAGCATAAAAAAGCATTACATGATGTTTACACTTTCATCCTAGTTAAATTATATAGCCCACTGCAAAGTTGCCATGAAATTTACCCATCCCCCTGATGTGCAAATATATACCCTGAATTGTCAACAGCAAAGTTTCAAATTGTAAAATTCAATACTATTTTTTTTTTTTTTACAGCACTTGAAAAACTTGAAACATTAGGAAACAGTTTATATTTGAGTTTCCTAATAAATGAGGTTTGAATTGTTGTAAAAGTATTTTTGGAATATATTACTCTTGAACAACTTATTTATAAACTAGTGATATGTTTTAAAAAAAATTTAATAACTTGACTAGTGTTCATAACTTCTTTGGTTACAAAAATGAAATACCTTTGGGGCCCCTTTAAGGGCTTTAGATGCAATTTGCAACAGGTGCAATTATTGAATTATGAAAGAGTATAAAAAAGACATCAAATTATGTTTTCACTTTAATCCAAACTAAATTACAGTGTCACCTGCAAATTTACCCCCTAGTTAGGCTACCCTAAAATAGGCATCAAATGATGTTTTCACTTTCATCCTAGCTAAATTATAGTGCCACCTGCAAATTTACCAACTAGGGCTGATTAAAAGTATAGGTACATTTTTGGAAAATTCAGCTAGTTTACTATTAGGAACATGGGTGTAGGGAGGGGGGCAGAGCGGGCAGCGGCCCCCCCTAGACTTTCAAATTTAAATTAGATATGGCTGAAAAAGCAGATGGTTTGGAAAAAGCAGTTGATAAAACTCCATCACACTATCAACTGCCCCCCACCCTAGACAATATGCTGCCTAATGCTGCCTATGCCCATGATTAGGAACACAAACATACCATGGAAAGTTTCTAGTGGACCTTTTAATTTATCTAAGACAAAAGTTAAAATGTCATTTGATGCCTTTTTGTAATTTAAGAAATTTTTTGGGGGCTAATTACATCTTGAGCCCTTTAAGGGGTCCCAAAGGTGTATTATATGAATAATGAAAGAGCATAAAAAAGCATCAAATGATGTTTTCACTTTCATCCTAGCTAAAGTATATGGTTCACTGCAAATTTACCATGTGATTTACCCCCCCCCTACCCCCTCCCTCCAATGTGCAAATATATATCCTGAATTGTTGACAGCAAAGTTTTGAGGTGCTATTTTTGTCAACAGCATTCAAAAAACTTGAAATGGTTAGAAAATGGTTTATATTTGAGTTGCCTAATAAATGAGGTTTGTATAGTTTTAAATAAGTATTTTTGGAATATACTACTCTTGATCAACCTATTTATAAACTAGTGATATTTTTTAACCACTTTAATAACTTAACTAGTATTGAAAATTTCTTTATGTGGTCACAAAAATGGAATACTTTCTGGGCCCCTTTAAGGGCTCAAGATGCAATTAGCCCCAGAAGCAATTCTTTAATTATGAAAGAGCATAAAAAAGGTATCAAATAATGTTTTCATTTTCATCTTAGCTAAATTATAAGGCCCATTAGAAATTAACCCATACCATTCAATTTTCCAGCCATCACTTTAAAAATAGTAGTAATTACCAGAATAGCCTACTATTTCAACTGTAGTTAAATTTAAGGTTATTTGTAGGCTATGCCTAGCTAATAGGATATGAGCATGGTAAATTTGTGGCAATTTATATTACTAGCCTATGAATAAGAGAACATACCACTCAATGTCTGTTCCCACCCAATAAACTTAATTGGGATGCTACTGATGATGGAACAGCACCTGGTCACTAAAGAACGTTGGAATGATGACTCAAGTCATCATTCTGGAGCTCTAGAAGTAGAAATCCTTAGATTGCTCCTAGCTGCAATTTAAGGTAATGCCTTTTTTTATGCTCTTTCCAAATATAATAATTGCTTTAGTTTGAAATTCAATTTTAAGCCCTTTGCAGACCCTCTTCTTCTTTTGAAAAACACCACATGGAATCAATAATAGAATCCTTTTGGCTTCTAGGAAGTTTCATCTAAAAACACAATTAATGCAATGAAAATCAATACACATTAACCCTTTTGCCCTGGAGCCCATCAAATGATGGGTGGCTAATTTTTGCTCACCAGATGCTATCTAGTGCAAAAAGTAGTCACTAAAACCATGCTCTTTGTATTCTTGAGAGATCTACCAATCTATTGATGTATCACACATGTTGTTCAGAACATTACAATGGATGAAAATTTAATTTGAAAAAAGTGGGAAAAGTCTGTTAGAGGTGGGTAATTTCTAGTTAGATATTCAAGTAGGCATATCATTTATTTTTCCACTTTTGTAATATCATTAAAACTAGATAGCCAAAACTAATCAATGAGAGTACTATTTAGTGACTAGTGCCATCTAATGGGCTGTCAGAATTTTCACAAGTCAGTGTATGTCAAATGACAAGACTGGGACTCTCAGACTGAGGGGATTACTCCTGTCAAATACTTCTACTAGTATATTCTGCTTAAGTTTTTTGAGACTATGGCTGAAAAGATGGACTTATACCATATGAAGGAACACAGTAAAACTGTAGCAGTCATAGGCAAAAGTCTTGCCCAAGAGATAATCTGGCCTACAAATTTAATGGAACAAAAAGTACTTTCTTCTCATATTTACAAGAACACTTCCAACAGATCAATACAATAAATTACAGAATCATCTCCACTTTGCCTCCAAAGAGGACAGGAACAAAAATGATGCGTTATGGAAAGTCAGGCCTGTGTTATCCCTTGTTAGAGCACAGTTTTTGGATCTTGAAAGGGAGGAAAACCTATGTGTAGATGAGCAGGTGATCCCCTTCAAAGGCCAGACGAGGATGAAGCAATACATAAAGTCAAAGCCAAGACCGTAGGGGCTAAAAAACTTAGTTCTCTGTGGTTCTTCTGGTACCATGTATGACTTTGAAGTTGATCAGGAAAAGATTACCCCAATTGAGGAGGAGCACAGAGAAACAGCTAGAGGTTTGGGAGGAGCCATTGTTCTTAGTCTGCTGGAGAAAATTGACAAGCATGTCTATCACAAAGTGTATTTCAACAACTACTTTACAATGTCACTGCTTGAAAATTTGAAAGTAGATGGCTTCTTGGCAGCAGAAACTATCAGAAAGGGTAGGATAGCTAAAGCAAAGCTTGTAGATGAGAAGGATCTTAGAAAGAAAGGACAATGGTCATGGGACAAAGTTGGCAACATTGAAAAGGGACTTGTCCTTGTGTGTTGGTTTGACAACAGTGCAGTAAACATGGCATTGAATTATTACCATGCAGGTGCAGGTGGAATAGTGAAAAGAAGGAAAAGGTTGATGTGAAAAGACCTGACGTTATTGGTCACTATAACCACAACATGGGAGGAGTAGACAAGCTGGATCATCTTGTTGCCTTGTATCAAATTGAAACAAAGATGAAAAAGTGGACCAGTGTCACTTTTCGAGCTCTGGAACAAAATTACAGAAGCACTGCTGAAGTGTGAATATGAGGAACAGATCTCTAAACAAAGAGCTGGTTGTCCTCACCAGCAACAAGATGCCAAGAATTCTCCAGCTCCTTCACCATCCTGACCTGCTGCACAATCAACTTATACAATCAAAAGTGTCTGGTATGACCAATTAAATCACTTCCCTGTGCATTTAGAATATCAGGAAGCCTAGTACCTCTATGAAAAGTGCCCAAAAGGAAAAAAGGGGGTTTCACAGATTTGTTGTGAGAAATGTGAGGTTGTGCTGTGTTTGAAAAAAGACAGGAATTGCTTCAAGATGTACCATGTTCACTGAGTTTGAAACTTGACTTTTTGCACATGTTTTGCACCTTTTTTATATAAACAAAATTGTCTTGCTGGTATACCCTTCTATTCCCAATAATGTCATTTGATAGGGATTGAGATTTCTAAGAATATGTGCCCCGACCGGTTTCTAACACAGCCATAAGTTTTCTAAGGTCAAAATGAGCCCTATACTAGAAAATCAGAATTTTCCTGTGCAGGAAAAATATTCAGTGCTGAAAGGGTTAATGCAATGAAAATCATTAGACAAAAAATAAATTTTGGGACCTTTATAAAAGGACACAGGAAGAGAGTCATCTAACAGCATTCAGCAAATTTTGTAACAAGCTTACAACTGTTACTCAAAAAGCTACTAGCTGATCATGAAAAGAAACTGGCTTTGGGAGTAAAAAAAATCCTGAGTGTCTGGAGGTATGTGTTGTCAAACCCTGGAAGGCACGAAATTCATCAACTTGTTTCTGATAACAGATTAACATTGAATAACCCTCTTGACATTGCTAATTGTTCAATTCTACTTTTGCAAATAACTTCTCAAGTGCAACTTCCTCAAGCCACCCTTACCTACTGACCAGATCTATTACTAAAGAAATGCCTGAAGTTGAAATAGATCAGCAACTAGTGCTAAATAAGCTGATTAAACAAAATCCTAACAAATCAAGAGGACCTCATGTTATTCACCCTAGGCTTCTCAAAGAAATAACCCCTTTAATTGCTGTGCCTTTACCTGATATTTTTAATATGTCACTGAAATTAAAAGTAATACCTGATGATTTGTGTATGGCAAATGTTATACCCAATTTCAAAAAAGAAGATAAATCCAGGCCTGAAAACTACCATCCTATTAGCCTTACTTCTGTGTTGGCCAAGATAATCAAGGGGATAGTGAGTGACTCCATTGAGTGCCCTATGGGGGGGGGGTTGTGTTGACACAGGAATTTTTCTTATCTGACCTTTGAATGATTTTTAACGAAATGGCCATACATAAAGGGGTTTTTGTTATATGCTCTTTGAACTATTTTTAACAAAATGGCTACCTCAAATTTTTTATCAGATTTATTTGGGGAAAAAGGGTTTGGGCCAGTTGGCCAGTTGCCCTCCAATCACTTCTGACTCTTATAAAGGGCACTAGAACTCTCGATTTCTAATCGAATGAGCCCCTTTTGAATTTTATATGACGACCCTTCTATATAAAGTGCCTCTGGGAAAAAAATAAATGGAGCGTGGGGCGAGGCTAGCTGCTTTCCGATCACTTTTGACTCTTAAAAAGTGAATTACAACTTTCAATTTCCAATCAAATGAGCTCTCTAGGAAGTTTATACGAGTAGCCCTTCCATAATAACAAAATATGCCCCCAGGGTATAACTTAAAACGCCTATTCTCGGGCCCTGGGGGGATTTGTTGACACCGGAGTTTTTTGTTATCGGAACTTTGAACTATTTTTAACAAAATGTCTATCTCAAAATTTTTATCTCATGGATTTAGGGCGTGGAGGAGGGGGGGGGGCTAGTCTGATCTCTTTTGACTCTTAAAAAGTGAACAAGAACTTTCAATTTCCAATCAAATGAGCCCTCTCCAAAGTTTATATGAGCATCCCTTCCATAAGAACTATATATGCCACTAGAGCATTACTCATAACACCTGCCTCCGGGCCCTGGTGGGTGCTGTCAACACAGGAATTTTTTTTATCTGACCTTTGAACTATTTTTAATGAAATGACTTTTATAAAATTTTATTGGTTGGGCTTGGGGGGAAAAGGGTGTGTTTGGGGGTGGGTCTAGTTGCCCTTGGATATCTTTTGACTCTTAAAAATTGAACTAGAACCTTCAATTTCCAATCAAATGAGCCCCCTCTGCAGTTTATACAAGCATCCCTTTCATAAGAACCACATTAGCTCTCAGGACAACACTTACAACGCCTATCCCCCAGGCCCTGGGGGACATTTTTGTTATCTAATTTAAGAAAAATTTCCAAAAAAACTGGCTATCTTAAAATTTGTAGCTAATGGGTTTGGAGAAAAAAGAGCATAGGGGGGGCTAGTTGCCCTTAACTCTCTTGACTCTTAAAAAGTGAATTAGAACTTCCAATTTCCAATCAAATGAGCTCTCTATGAAGTTTATACAAGCATCCCTTTCATAAGAACCATACATGCCCATAGGACATAACTTAGAATGCCTTCCCCTGGGGGGTTGTATTTGCACCAGATTTCTTCTTGTCTGACCTTTGAACTATTTTTAACAAAATGTTTATCTAAAAATATTCATCAGATGGGTTTGGAAAAAAAATGTGTGTGGGGGGGAGGGGCTAGCTGCCCGCGGATCTCTTTTGACTATTAAAAAGTGAGCTCAAACTTTCAATTTCCAATCAAATGAGCCCTCTCTGAAATGTATACGTTCATACAAATAATATATGCCCCAACGCCTGCCCCCAGGCCCTGGGGGGTTGTGACAACACCTGAGTTTTTGTTATCTGACTTTTGAACAATTTTTAACTCAATGGCTATCTCAAAATTTTTATTAGATTCATTTGGGGAAGAAGGGGCGTGGGGGGGGGCTAGTTGCCCTCCAATCTCTTTTGTCTCTAAAAACTGAACTAGAACTTTCAACTTCCAATCAAATGAGCCATCTCTGAAGTTTCTACAAGTATCCCTTCGATAAGAACCATATATCCCCCCAGGACATAACTTACAACACCTGCCCATGGGCCCTGGGGGGCTGTGTTGACCCTGGACTTTCTGCTATATGGTCTTTGAACTATTTAAAATATAGCTATCTCAAAGTTCTTATTGGATTGGTTTGAGGAAAAAAGGGCATGGAGGGGGGGAGCTGGTTACCCTCCAATATCTTTCAACGCTTAAAAAATGAACTAGAACTTTCAATTTCCAATCAAATGAGCCCTCTCTGAAGTTTATGTGAGCATTCCTTCCATGAGAACCATATATGCCCCCAGGGCATAATCTATAACCCTTTCCCCTGAAGACTGTGGGGAGAGTGTCCTGCTCAAACATATAATAAAAAAAAAAAGCTATCTCAAAGTTCTTATTGGATTGGTTTGAGGAAAAAAGGGCATAGAGGGGGGAGCTGGTTACCCTCCAATATCTTTCGACGCTTAAAAAGTGAACTAGAGCTTTCAATTTCCAATCAAATGAGCCCTCTCTGAAGTTTATGTGAGCATTCCTTCCATAAGAACCATATATGCCCCCAGTGCATAATCTATAACCCTTTCCCCTGAAGACCGTGGGGAGAGTGTCCTGTTCGAACATATAATTTCCAGAACTTTCAGCTATGTTGAACAAAATGGCTATATCAAAATTTTGATTGGATGTGTTTGAGGAAATGGTGGGCGTGGAAGGAGTGTCAGTTGCCTTAGAATCAATTTTGACTATTAAAAAAGAACTAGCCATTTAAACTTCCAATTGAACAAGCCTTTTTTGAAGTTTCTATGACAACGCCTTCTATAAAAACCTTATATGCCCCCAAAGCATAACTTACAACCCTTGCCCTAAGGGCTGTGGGATGTCATCCTCAAAGACCTAATTTCCAGAACTTAAAACTACGTTGAAGAAAATGGCTATCTCAAAATTTTGACTGGATGTGTTTGGGTAAATGGTAGGCTTGAGAGGGGGTTGGTTGCCCTCCAATCACTTTTGACTATTGAAAAGGGGACTAGCCCTTTGAATTTCCAATTGAACGAGTCTTTTTTGAAATTTCTATGGCAACGCCTTCTATAAAAACCTTATATACCCCCCAGGGCATAACTTACAACCCTTGCCCTGAAGGCTGTGGGGGAGTGTCCTCCTCAAAAACATAATTTCTATCTGGAAATCAACTATGCTGAACAAAATGGATATCTCAAAATCTTGATTGGATGTGTTTTGGGAAATGGTGGGCATGGAAGAGGTGTTAGTTGCCTTCTAATCACTTTTGACTATTAAAAAGGGCACAAGCCACTCCAATTTCCAATTGAATGAGCCCTTTTCGAAGTTTCTACAACAACTTCTTTGATCCCCTGCTCTAAAGAAATTTTTTTTATAAATAATACATTGTGCCAACATTATTCTTATATGGCCCCCAGGTATAACTTAAAACCCTTACCCTGAGGGTTGTGGGGGAGTGTCTCCCCAAAAACATATTTTCTATCTGGAAATCAACTATGCTGAACAAAATGGCTATCTCGAAATTATGATTGGATGTGTTTGGGGGAATGATGGGCGTGGGGGGGCTAGTTTCCCTCCAATCACTTTCGACTATAAAAAAAGGGCACTAGAACTGCTAATTTCCAATCGAATGAGCCCCCTTTGAAGTTTCTACGACGACCCCTTGCATATGAAGTGCCTCTGGAAAAAAACAAAAAAACATTTGAGCCATATGGCCTTTTCTATAGGCAACGCTATAGTGTTGCCTCTGATTTAGGTGAAATGACAGTTTTTAAGCTGCCTAATAGAATAAGAAACAAATATGGTAGATTTGTTTTTAATTTTGTTATTCAACTTAATCGTGACAAATCAATGTTTATGAGTTATACAACTTTAACAAAATGGATTTATAATGAAATAGTAAGTTTGAAACAAATCTTATAAACTATTTTTAGGCTTATATCCAAAAGACATAAAATGATATTTTTATAAGGGTCCTAAAAAGGCTTAAAATTAGAATTGGTAAGAGAAATGATTATTATATTCAGAAAGAACATGAAAAATAGCATCTAATGATATGTTCACTTTATTTGTAAATCAATAATATGAACAGCAAAATATTTACCAAAAAAAATTTTATATAGCCCATGTCCCTTGACTCTCCAGATGTGGACCCTTTGACTCTCCAGATGTGGATCCCTCTTATCTCCCCAATAAAAATTCTGGATCTATGCTCCTGTATAGGTAAGGTTAGAAAGGATAGGTTAAGTTAAGAGTAAATATTTATATTAACAGAGTATTGAGTTAGAAGAAACAAACTCACCTCAGTAATCAGAATTTCATCCTGAATCCAAATGTGACATTTGTTTCTGCTGCAAATTAAATTTTATGTCTTTTACAGACCCTCAAAGAGGATGTAGATAACATTCAGTCCCTTTTTGTGTTAATCTTGAATCTCCTGGTTTTTGCTGTCTTCTGTGGATTGTGTCTACTTCTTGTTTGATGGGGGAGAGATTATATTCATTTTCAAATGATCTGAGCTGCGCCTGGGTCGTCTTGCACACTCTACAAAGTTCTACTGCTCTTTCTAGTGTTAGGCTGTTTCCTTCTGCAAGTGATTTTTCATGTATTCTGGGATTTCTAATACCACAAACATTTTTATCTCTAGTCATCTCCTTAAGATCATGGTATTCACAAGGCTTAACTAGCAACTTCAACTCAGTAATATATTTCTCAAGTGTTTCTCCTTCATGCTGGTCACGTCTTTGAAAAATATATTGAGCAAATACTATGTTCTTCTTTGGAGCAGCATATTGTCAGAGCTTCAAAAGGTGTGGATCAATTTCATTCTTCTTTTCCTCTTCGATTTCTAAAATTTTTAAAATGTCTCTCCCTTTTTCACCAATCCAGATAAGTAGGTATGCACAATGTACCTTCTCTGTTTTAGCAGATAGAGGACCAAGAACTAATAGTTTGGCATGCTCTTCAAACTTTGACGACTCTTCATCTAGATTTTTTGATTGCAGATCCCACATCTGAGACCATGTAGAAGTCTGGTATGTTTAATTGTTTAATATGACCCAAGCACCTGTAAACATAATATAATCAACAAGTAAGCAAGCAAAGCAAACAAACAAATTTAAGCAATAATAAGCAAAGCAATAACTAATTCACTAAGGCAAGCAAATCATAGCAGGATGCTACAGTGGTATGTTCACTTTATTCATAGTCCAGTAATATAAACTGCTCCAAATTTACTATGAGGACTGGTTTCCAGCAAGCTAAGACTTACATATGCCTTCTAATTCACAAACAGCAGATTGTTTGGTTTCAGCAATTGGCTCATGACTGAAAAATAGGATAGCATAATTTCTACAACTAATGCTGATGATATTTTCTTGAGAAGCCACTACTTCTCAAGAAAAACTTTTTGGCAAGTACCATTTTGATTTTCCTGAAAAAGTTTACAAACGTTTTTCAGCAGATTGTCCATACACTGCAAGAGAAATCAAAGAACTAAGCAGGAAAATGAGAAAACTTTTCAGAAAAAAAAACATAAAGAAGCTACTACCCTGAAGAATAAAATCAGACGAATGACCTGCCAGGCAGCAGTGTTGTACTACCAATAGGAAGAATCTCATTTATTAGACTCTAAGCCGGGACAGTGGCACAAAAGGATAAAGCAAATGACAGGTAAAATACAGACGGGACTAGATTTTGGCTATGATGAGCTGGACAAAGAAACTGCAGATTGCCTAAACACTCACCTGGCAGCCATTGTTCAGTCACTTCCACCACTAAACTTGGAGGATTTTCTGCATCTATCTCCAAATCTTATGGATTTTCCAATCATCACAGGATCCCAAGTTTGCCCCAAATTGATGAAATTGAAGAGGACTAGTGTTACACCACTCAATATTCCTATTGACCTCATTAAGGCTTTTCCTGAATTTTTGAGTGCTCTGTTAACTTTAATGCTCAACAAGATTATAATGTCAGGCCAATATCCACAAAATTGGAAAAAGGGATTCATAACCCCTATCCCCAAAAAAGGAGCCCCTTGTGATTTTATTGGTGTACAGCCTATTATGCTGACGCTGATTTTTAGCAAGATCTATGAAAGTTTCATCGCTGGGTGGCTGAAAACTTCTATTCTGCATAAAATTGACCCTCAACAATTCAGTAACGTTCCCAAGAGTTTAACAAGCCATTACTTAGTTAGTTTGCTTTATAAGATTTTAAAGCATCTAGATGAACTGGAATGCTGGGTCAACCTCATTGTGATTGCCCTAAAGAAAGCATTTGATCTGATCTGCCATAGAACCCTTATCTGTAGACTATTAACAAATTTTAATGTTGATGTATTTTTGGTAGGAATATTTGCAAATTTTCTTTCAGGTAGAAATAAAAAAAAATTAAGTATAAATCAGCCTATTTGGATATCCTGCCAATTTACTGTGGAGTTTCCCAGGGAACAATTTTAGACCCTCTACTATTTTTGGTTATAGTAAATGAGTTGGGAAATGACGAGTTCGATTGCTTTAAGTTTTTTGATGATCTATCTGTACTGAAGCTAGGTGAAAAGAGTCTTTCAAGTGAGGCAGACAGAATAATGTTGAGTTTATCACGCCAAGCTAAGGAGGGCAAAAGGATTGTCAATTGTGAAAAATTGCTTGTATTAATTTTTTCTTTTCTGAGGGACAGTTCATCCCTTGCTTTACAGAATGTTTCAGGCATCATGGATATCAAACTCTTGGAATATATCTAACATATGACCTGAAGTGGGAAAAACAGACACAGAAGATGACCAAACGGTCAAACCTGGGTTTTGTTTCTTTAAAACTCCTTGGTCGTCATGGTGTTCCAACCCCCAACATATTGCTTATTTTACTTACATTCGTCAGACCGCTGGTAGAATATGCTTGTCCCATTTGGCATTATGGCCTGACTTTGGACCAGAAGGACCACCAGGAAAGGATCTAAGATCAAGCTCATCTGGTAGTGTCTAAATCTCCCAAAGTCCCTAATTACTCCCTTTTAAAACAATTTTCACTTACAACTCTTTTGACATGCCGTGATGAATTGTGTTTTGAATTTGGTGTTGGTATTTTGGAAAATCCGTGGCTTCAAGAAATCCTCCCCCCCCTGACTATCTCCCTTTGCATCAAAGGTTTCTGTAACATGTAGCTCAACTGGTACCAAAAGTCCAGCCAGTACCAGCATAGCGTATGTGGTATGCAAGTAGTTTTGTTCTCTTGGTTGTAAAGATTTTTAATTCTGCACCCACTTGTCAATAGTTGTATATTTTTATTTTCTTTAGTTCATTATTCTTTTATTCTTTGTATTCATTTGACTCTATTTGACTCTGTTTAGTTTGAATCTGTGATATTTCGAATCAATGTATAATTTTGTATGACGATGGCTATGGCTGTGATTTTCATGTTTCATATTTTTAGTGCCTTATTATGACAAGAACTTCTGCTGATTAGCATGCTTCTATTGTAACTGAACCCCTGTGTAACTGAACCCCAAGCAACGGAACATTGTAACTGAACCCCCGTATAACCGAACCCCCATGCAACTGAACTCCCATATAACCGAGCCCCCGTGCAGCTGAACCCTCGTGCTTCTGAACCCTCATGCAACTGAACCCCCTTTAACTGAACCCTCGTGCAACTCAACCCCTGTGCAACTCAACCCCATTTAACTAAACCCCCATATAACTGAATCCCCATGCAACTGAACCCCCGTGCAACTGAACTCCCGTGTAACCGAACCCCTGTGCAACTGAACCCTCGTGCTACTGAACCCTAATGCAACTGAACCCCCTTTAACTGAACCTTCGTGCAACTCAACCCCCATGCAACTCAACCCCATTTAACTAAACCCTCATGTAACTGTAACTGTGTGTAACCATGTAACTGTGTGTTAACAGAACACAACTGATGAGCAAAAAGTAATGAAAGAGAGGGGTAATACCGAACTCTCAACTACCATTCTTGGGAGACATCTGACAGTTTATAAGTGACCATGAAATTCCTGTGTTGTTTTAAATTCACTTTTCTGTGAATAGGCAACGTGGCGGCAGAGTGCACCTGGCGACGATAAATCACATCAGTCCAGTTTTTGTCAGGAAAAAAAATACTCAGTGATAATTTATTGCTCCTGCTAGCATTATGCGCTTCTAGGTCCAGGCCTAGGGACCTGGGGGTAAATCCAGGCCTGAGCGTGCACACATTTCCTTTTGGTGAATTGACTTTCCCATTAAGCACTCTCTGAAAGTTCCAACTTAATACACAAATCCGTTTTTGAGATATGCCATTTTGAAAATCTGCATGCACATAGTGTCTTTTGATTTAGTTCCAGTTCCACCTCAAATACCTCATTCTGTCAAATTTTCAACTTGAATGCGTAGCCTTAATAGTGCTAGTTTAATAGTAGCAGAGGTCGTAGTAGGAGCAGTAGAAGTAATAATACTGCTGAATTAGTAGTAGTAGTAGCAGTATTAATAGCAGTAGTAGCAGGTAGATGCCCCAGAAGTTTCATCTTGATACGCTAAGCTGTTCCAAAAAAAAAATTGCTCATACACCTGTATCAGCAATCTGTATGTTATTGCAAGTTACCAATTGTTAAAATGTAAGGTTTTTTATAGAAGGGATGATCATAAAAACTCTGAAGGAGGCTCATTTGATTGGAAATTGAAAGTTCAAGTTCAATTTCGAAGAATCAAAGGTAATCACAGGACAATCAGCCTTTCCCTCTTAACCGACTCCCCCCCCTCCAAATACATCCGATCAAAATAAAAATAAACATTTTGTTCAAAATAGTCTGAAGATCAAATAAACATGCCTTTGGGGTTAGCAACCCCACTAGCAGCATCTGGGGCAAGGGCTGTAAGTTAAGCTTGTTGCTCATTGCGAACACATAAAGTTTTTGTAGAAAATTTTTTTTATGAACTTTGGGGGGGGGGGGGCTCATTCAATTGGAAATCAAAATTTCCAGTGCACTCTTTCAGAGTTAAGTGATCGGAGGGCTTCCACCCCACCCTATTTTTCCCCCAAATACATCCGATCTAAATTTTGGGACAGTCATTTTATTTAAAACAGTTTAAAGGTTAAATAACTATACCATAGTTAAATAAGTATGGTTCATAACCCTATTGTGTTCTACCCAATGTAAGTATGGTGGTTGAGTTGCACAAGGGTTCAGTAGCACGAGGGTTCAGTTGCACTGGGGTTGAGTTGCACGGGGGTTCGGTTCTACGGGGGTTCAGTTACATGGGGGTTCAGTTACACGGGGGTTTAGTTAAATGGGGTTGAGTTGCACGGGGGTTCAGTTGCACGGGGGTTCAGTTGCGCGAGGGTTCAGTTGCATGAGAGTTCAGTTGCATGAGAGTTCAGTAGCACGAGGGTTCAGTTGCACGGGGGTTCAGTTGCGCGGGGGTTCGGTTATACAGGGGTTCAGTTACACGGTGGTTCAGTTACATGGGGGTTCAGTTGCTTGGGGTTCAGTTACACGCATGCCGATTAGCATGACTGTGTAAGGTGTTTGAAAATAAAATAATTTTATTATTATTATTATTAATTACCTTATTTGTTGTCTAATTTTGCAAATATTAATGTCACTTGATAGCTAAAGGATAAACATTTATTTGATTTATCTTTCAATCTTACCTTATCCTCCTGTCCTTCCAGTCACCCATGGCAACCACAGAGAACTGCTACTTACCCTGCATGTGTACCACCACCCAAACATCTTCCCATTAGGCCTGTATTGTTGTGTGAATGTTGGACAGGTCCTGTTAATAGGTGTGATGCAAGTTGTTCTTTGGTCAACATCACCTGCATGCTCCCAGGGGTTGCCATTCCAAGATTTGTCTCAGAACCCCATCAACCTTCACACATATTGCATGCGTAAGGCGTTGACAAATGGTGCATGTAACCATGGGCTGGCCTTAGATAGAGCAGACTATCTGGTTTATGATGTTATCTTTCCTGTCAATATTCAGGATCTTCCAAAGGCAGTTGTTTTCAAAGGCAAGCATCTTTCTCTGTTGTAGCTGATTTAATTCCCAGCACTCTCTGCCATTGAGAAGTGCAGAAAGGAAGTTGCTGTTAAATAACCTCAATTTCAACTTTGTAGAATACTTTTAGATTGCCATACTGGCTTTAGTCAACTAAAAGCTTCAGGGGCTAGCCCTATCCTTATCTGCACTTCCAGCTTGCTTGATTCTGAGTTTTCTGCTGTAATGTTGAAGTATTTGAACTCTACAACCTGCACAATAGTTGAATCTTCAAACTTTGTGTATGGGGAAAATTAGTTGTTTTCTTACTCTTTGTCTTCTCTGTGTTAATCTTGTGGCCTAGCCAGCTAGCATTTTCATGGATAGTGCCCCATGGATAGTTGTGATTGTGACTTGGTTCCTGTTGGGGTTGGATTGTTGTTTGAATGTTGAACAGGTCCTGTTAATAGGTGTGATGGAAGGTGTTCTTTGGTCAACCTCTTCTATAGATTCTATGAGGCTGCCATTCCAAGATCTGTCTTGGTACCCTGTCATCCTCCATACAGATTGCATGCCCAAGGTATTTCCAGCTTTGTTGCCAAATGATGCATGTAATTATGGGCTGCCCTAAGATAGAGCAAACTATTTGGTTTGTGATGTGATCCCGCCAGTCAGTGTTCAGAATCCTCAAAAGACGCTAATTTTCAAAGGCAAGCATATACCTCTCTTGTTGCTGTAAATAGCCTCGATTTTAACTATGTACTTGTTTGTGTACTTGTGTGTACTTGCTTGATTAGTATACTGGCTTTTGTCAATTAAAAGCCTCACTGGCTTGCCCTTTACTCATCTACACTTCCTACTCACTTGATCCTAAGTTTTCCACTGTGGTTTTGAAGCACATGAACCCTACAGTCTGCTCAAAAGTTGAATATCCGCACTTTATGCAGTTCGGATAATCAGTTGTCGTTATGCTCTTTGCCTTCTCTGTGATTTACATGGAAGTTTGAATCAATTTGGTGTTGCTATGTTACATGGACCATAATGGCTAAGCACTGTGCATCAAACCAAAATCACCGGGAAAGAAGATATCTGGTAATTTCACAGACTTTGCCAATCAATATATCAGGGGAGATGGCCGTTTTTGGTGGATCTAGATCAAAGTCTCTTTCTTTTACTGGATGTATTTTGATTTTGGTCTTGAGGCCAAGTCAGCTAGAATTTTTATGATTAGTTCTTGAGGAGATCCTAGGAGACCTGTTAACACTTCTGAAAAATACCAAGGTTACAGTATAGCAGCTCTTCTGAAGGAAACTCTATGAAAAAGTGGTACCATTCGATTTTCCAGTTGATGCTGTTTCCCAATATTAATTAAGAGACAAAATAAAAATTGTTTTAACAATAGGAAAGAGCTGGTAATTTTTGTATAAATTGACCACATCCACAGGGAACTTGCAAATGAAATAAAAGTAGTGTAATACCTCTGCAATGTCGAATCTTGGACAAATACTTCGATTAGGATGTATCCATCATAAATTTGGAATTGGCCAGAGGATTAGCTAACTACCATATGGGATATTTTTCTTTTAACAGTTAAACCTAAACAAAAGTTATCCTGACATACTAGCCTATTTAAACACTATTATTCTGCTTCATAATACTTGTCTTAGATTGATTGTATCCATGGTGGAGTTTATCTATGATTTAGATACTTTGTTATAACTTTAAGGTCCAATGTCCAAGATTCAGCTGTGTTTTCCAAGTTTAGGCTTAGGTTAAAAGTGTGAATCTCATGCTTACTAAAAAATTGAATATTACATTTAAATATTAAAAGCTGATTAAATACTTACTGTGAAAATTTAGGCAAATTTGGAGACAGTTCCTTTATTTACATAGACAAGGTGAACACAATACTTGATACTTTTTATGCTCCTTCCAAATATAATAATTGTTTCAAATACAAATCCAATTTAAAGCCTTTAAATGAATCCTAAGATGAAACCTAATTCCAACAGTTCTGTTGGTTATTTAGACTGAGTGGTTTTCACGTGTCTAGAATTCAGCAAACGTGTTTTAAGAAAAGAAGACACGACACATCATGTAATAATAAATAGTGAAGAAATATATTATTTAGGGCTATATATGGGACCATTAGGAGGAGGTGGGGTGTGTTGTCATGGTATACTGAAAAGAAATGTAATAGTACTACTTTTATTGTCAATAGTCTTGTCAAGTAGTTCTTGACTTGGTGAACTCTAGTCTGCCTAAGTGACCTCATACAATTATCAGATAAAATATGATCTAAAAATATGGGTAACAATGAGAAAACATGATTTTTGATTAATAGAAATATGCTGTATATCATAAAGTAAGAATTTCATTGTTGTAGTTTTGTAATGTTGTAGTTTAGTGCTTTAAAAAAAACTTTTTTAAAATTTAATTGTTGGTCATGCTTTTTTAAAAAAAAATACATTCTTTAGTTTTTGCTTACTAAGGTGCTGAGGAGGGGAGTATACTAGGGAGGAGGGATTGTAAATCTCAATAAATTTGTTAATAAGCTTTTTTTGAATGTATATAAAAATCGTTGTAAAAAATTGCTAGTCTAGGCTAGTCTAACTGATATGCTAAGCTAGGTTGTTTTTTGCTTTCCAGTTTTTCCTCTCAAGCAAGTTTGATCTTAAAGTAATATAAATATATTCATAAAATGCATGTATTCTAGGACAAAACGTTTGGATTAAAAAATAAGAAAGGTGCAAAGAATCAGAGATATATCCAACAAGTTCAAACTCAAGTTCAACATGGTGGAAGTGCAGAAGCAAAGAAGCTTGAAGAGAAGAGAAGGCTGGAAAAGCTGAAAAAAGAAGAAGATGAGAAAAGGAAAAAGGAAATGAATGAACTGTTTAAACCTGTCCAGAAATTAGAAAAAGGTTGGTCAATGGTTATCCCTTCTTCCTGGCTAATTTTTGTTTTAAAGATGATCCACCTCTTTATGAGTATCTGGAAAAATCCAGGGAAGTTAACTGGACGGGTGTGCCAAAGCATAAGATGGCTGCCCTTTCATTGCTTTTAATGACAACATTAGCAAAATGGCTCTGAGAACCACCGCCTGATCGTTATTGCTATATTTGCACATTACTCCTAGAAAAGTCATTTTATTTAGTGAAATATCTTTGTGTGACGTCATGTGACAACATAAAAACATTAGCAAAATGGTTCTGAGAACCACCACTGAAGCATTAGCACTAATTTTTAAAAGTTGCAAAATAGGCAATTTCACATCTGATCACATTTTTCTGCTGATACTTACGCCTATTTATTACTGCCCGATTTATCACTAGCCGAATGGTTAACTTGCTAGAGCTGAGACTTTTTGTCCATGAGGACATTGGTTTTTGTGTCACTGGGTATTTGGTTTGAACGGGGGTCAGTGCTGTGACTCTGTAAGCCCACGCCACTGATGTTACTCTGGGTATCTGGAGAAGTCCAGGAAAGTCAACAGGAAGAGTGTGTAAAAGCATAAGATGGCTGCCCCTCCATTGCACTTCCTGGCTTAAGGGCCATGAAATGGAGATCAGCACCACTTTACTATGAAATCTATTGCCATCTTCTTTACTTCTTTTGCTTGCTAATTTTTGTTCCAGTAGAAAATTGAATGCATAATAATAAAGTAAATCAGTTTCTCATTTCATACAATAATTGTTATCTTTCTTGTAAAGAAATATATCATTAGTCATTGAAAGACATTAACTTACAAGAAGTTAAGCACTTAAAACTATATATAAATTTAAACAACTATAGATTAAAAATTGAAAAGTGTATTTCTAGACCAAACACAACTTTTTCTATTACAGAGATGCTATTTTGATGGAAAATGGTAATTTTTAATTATTGAAAAACGTTGTTTGAACATTTAACTTTGGCAGAGGTTTTAGGTAGAGGTTTTAGAGAGGTAGAGGTAGACGTAATATTAGAGAAAATGGTAGAGGTTTTAGGGAGAGGGCAGCTTTCTTAATATTTTGAAAAGTCAAATTTTGTTCAGCAAAGTAAACACCTAAATGAGTCCTTATTCTCAAAGTAAGGAGCAAAGTAAGAAGATAATTTTAAAAATAATTTGAAAAAATATCTTATTGAATTTCAAAAAATAGAGTTAATTAATAATTGAGATTTTTTTTTTTTTGGTTTTAAAAATTATTGTCATTATTACATCGGTTTATTTTTGTTTTTTATTCATTTATTATTATTTTGTAAGGTTAAGGTAGCTATGCTTTCGGGGAGGAAGGGCGAATCTCTTAGATAATGAATTGTATGGATGAGGGATGTGGTTGTGTTTAAGAGTAAAGCGAGAGTCGTAAAGCGTATTAGGAGGAATTATTATTTTTTTAAGGGACTCAACGTGCGTTTTTTGCATAGAGAAGTTTATTTATGTTTATTTATTTCTATTTGTTTTAGTAAAACCCGATTGAGTTGAGTTGAAATGATAAAACTGAAAGTATACAGATATGATCTTATTGGCCTAAATGAGGGAGGCTGTCATATTCTTCAGCCATCCCTCCCCTTTTACGCAAATTTTATTTATTTATTTCTCGATTTTTATTTCTCAGTGCTACAAGAACAATAGCATGTTCAATAAATCCTTTGAAAGGCAATCCTTGAAAAGGCACAACAAAACATCTCAAGCACTTACCTGAAAGTTTCTATTCCCACCTTCAGCTTATCTTCCAGATGTGTATCACCAGGGGTTTTGTACCAAACAGTTTCCTGAAAGGAGTCATCACATCTATCGCCAAGAAAGGAAAAGATCCCAATGACTGTAAATCTTACAGACCCATAACAGTCTCTTGCATCCTGAGCAAAGTGTTTGAGCATATGATCTTGTCTGAGCTAGATACTGGAAATTTTGGTGATAATCAACTTGACTTTCAGAAAGGTTTTGGTTGTCTAGAGGCTCCTCACGTTCTTGCTAACGTACATGTGGACTCAGAGAGAAACAAGTCGCCTCTCTATATGTGTACTATAGATATTTCAAAAGCGTTCGACAGCGTCAACCACATGCAAGCAATGAATATTCTACTGCTGAGTGGTGTAAGTGCGAGCATAGTGAAAACATTGAAATTCTGGTAAGAAAATTCAATAGTTTCTGCCAAATGGAAAGATAGAACATCAGATCCCGCCAAAATCAAAAGAGGCATGAGGCAAGGGAGCGTTCTTAGTTCTCTCATTTTCAAACATGCGGTTTCCAAGATTCTGGACCGTATCTTACCTTCCCTTCTAATTCACAGTTCCAACATGTCTTACCTTGCATACGCTGACGACGTCCTTCTGCTCAATACATCGAAAGCTGATTTACAAGATAACCTGAGTCGACTCCACAGAGGCGTTCTTTCTATTGGGCTCTCTGTCAATATAGAAAAATGCGAGTTTTTAACCTTCAACGCACCTAAAAGTGAATCTGTGACCCTCGGCAATCATGCAGTCCCTGCAGTGTTTGACTACGATATCTGGGTATAATGATTGCAGAAACGATCAGTAAAACCAGGCAATCCATCGTCAAGCAAACAACCTCCGCCATTAAACGTGCTTACGGGCCTGTGGTGCCAAATCGCGGACGCTACTCCAGGAAATCTCTAGCCTCAATTTATCGTTCAGCTTGCCAGCCACATGTAATCTACCTTGCCGGTGCATCCCATGTCCTGACAGTGACAGACTGTGAAAAAATCCGAAAGTGCTACTATAAGTCTGCAAAATTTTTACTGTATATATCCAAGCGATACCGGAATTTTCGACTGGAAAAATATGGAATTCCGGAGCCATCCAAGCAATGGTCGACCATTCGGGACAATTCAGTGTTCAAAGTCAGATTGATGAGACGTTGTTTTTCACCTGCATTTGTTTGAGTTTCGTATCTTTATTTTTATTTTTTTTTAAGTTGGTTTCCTTTTTCTTTTTCGTTGCGCTCCACTATAATCTTTTTGTAGATGGTGGGTAATTAAATTATTATTATTATTATAGAATACATCTGAAGTTACAAACTGGCTATATTTGATGTACATTAAAATGTTTGTAGAAAAGCAGTAGACGATTTTTAGTGAGTGGGGGGGGCTAATGAGATAAAGACCCCCTTACAAATAGGGTAGCTCATGGTTATTGAAGTCTTAATGCAACTTTATTTTCATTGCAAAAAGCATTCATAACTGAAATATGACGAAGCTTTTGCAGCCGCAGTATGGCCAGAAGCCTGGTTAAACTTACTTCATTGTACTAAATTCCTTAGCTGATTATTATAGGCCTATGCCTGGCCTTAGGTTTTTGAACAAGTTCGTGTTTTCTTCAATAGTCTACAAAGAAGGAGAAAGGACCTGGTTGTAGATCTAGACCTCTTCATGCTACTAATCATCGAGTGTGATGTAAATATAGAAGTTTGGTAGTAATGGCTGTAAATTTTACTATTGATCAATAACCTTAGCTTGATAATAGTGGAGTTGAATTTAAATTGCTGTTTACTGTGGTTGAAGTCAAAAGATGTAAATTCATATGTTGTGAAGTCACAAGTCTTTACTTCACTTTTATTTTTAGATTAATGCGGGTTAGAAATAAACCTACTTACTTTGTGACTCTGACATTTTCGTTGAGACTCCAGCATAGTACTAAAGATTTATTGGATGACTGAAACAGACAAGTAAAATGCTTCAGTGTATTGAAATGACGGGCAGAACTATATTTATATTTATTCCATTTTTTACTATATATTATATATATTAAGATATTTTGTAGGGTTTAAAATGTTCTATAATTTATATTTTAGTATTATTTATGAGCCTTTTTAAATCTATTTCTTTGGCAAGTCTGTCCTAACGTGAATAAATTTTCTTGACATTTATTCCCCACCTAGGTAATAATTAAAATGAGAGGAAAATAAGGCTACTGAAAATAAGTTTTGAAAGTTAAACATACAAAATAGCAATAAATAATCATTATTGATACCTCCTTGCTGGAATCCTTTCTAAAAAAGTCAGAAAACAGGGCGTAAAACACTTTCCTGTATTTATACCCCAACCCTTCTCTTAAAATCCTCATTCCTTAGTGGAATGAGGATTCGTAATTATTAAATTACGAAAACACAAAAATAAAGGTACATTTCTTACCAAAAGGCTATCTCAACTTTTGACAGGGAATTAATGCAGGGGAATTTATTCTCAGAATTATAAGTTCACACTATGGTTAATTATTCTTCGAATTAGGCAGCCCTGCTATCCGTTCTCCAATGAAAATTTGTCTGGTTGTGCTGATAGCTTGGATAATTTTTTATTCCTGTTTTTGCAAAAAAAATACATCAAGAATAACACTAATATGTACCAGCAATTCTCCTCTCCTCAATACAAAGCAGTTCCAAGTCCTTATAGGCTAAGGTCTGAGTGACGAGGGTAAATTTTGTAGTGAAACCAAGCGATGTTTTTCTGTAAATTAATTAAAAAAACTTCTTCCACAAAATATGTTCTTCAAAGAAAAGTAAAGAGCTCCGTTAAAACAAAAATGAACGAAAATAAAATCAAACAATCTAAAAAGCATAAAACTACAACAAATAAGAACTAATAAATAAATGTAACTCAAAATGAACAGACATTACAATAAATAACCGAGTCAAACTCAAAACGACCAGAAATTAACATAAAATGTGCTCGAAAACCCTGTGCCTTCTCAAGGCCAGAGCATAATTTGTACTTTACTGAAAAAAATATAAATGTTTTTACTTTTATAACTTTGATAAATCAAATAATATTAACATTTTGATTACTAAATTTCAGTATATATATATTAAACTGACAATGCACATTTATTTGTATTCTTTTTCAGTAAAGTGCAAATTATGATCTGGACTTGGGAAGGCATAGGGGTTTTGAGCCCAACTTATGTTAATTTCTGCCCGTTTTGAGTTTGACTCGGTATTTTATTGTAATTTCTGTTGGTTTTGGGTTTCTTTTATTTATCGATGCTAATTTGTGGTAGTTTCACGCTTGGTAGATTATTTGTTTTTATTTTTGCTCATTTTTTTGTTTAATGGAGTTCTTTACTTTTCTTTGAAAAACTTGTTTTGTGGAAAAAGTTTTTTTAATTAATTTCTGTTCATTTTATATTGACATAGTCTATCAAGAGAAAAAGAAAATAATGCTTTAACTCTTTTTGTTTTTTTAAAGACTTAAAGTTTGGCCTGCTATTTGTATGCTGAAGAAAAATTTTCAGCAATTTTTAACAACCTACACCCTCTTAAAAATCTGGACACGAATACTAGTGCTTAATTTAGTTTCATACCTCCTCTGGTTGGCCTGAAATGGAAAACATAATACCATTCGCAAAAAAATATGTTTACTATCTTTGATAGCTTGGATACGCTTACGCTCTTTTCATTTGGTTAAATTTTAAGAGCAAAAGCAGCCCCGAAACTTTGAACATAATACCCTCAGTCGTTGTTGGGACACTGCTGAGATGCCTCATTGGGAAATAGCATTAACACAGTGCATTTTGATTTAATGTTATTGCAACATTTAGTTTTTAAACGTAAAGTCAAATGGGAGGGTGGGCGGGGGAGGGGAATTAGTTTCCCTCCAATCACTTTAGACTATTAAAAAGGGCATCGGCCCTTTCTATTTTCAATCGAATGAGCCCTTTTCGAAGATCCTACGACAACTCCCTCGATACAAAGTGCCCTGATCTCAACAACAACAACAACAAAAAAATAATACATTATACCCACATCGATCTTTAATATAAAAATGTCAGGCCTTCCAATCACTTTCGACTATTAAAAAGGGCACTAGGCCTTTCGATTTCCAATCGAATAAGTCCTTTTTGTGTTTCTACAATAATACCTTTTATAAAAACCTTATACGTCCCCAGGGCATAAATTACAACTCTAACCCTCAGGACTGTGAGAGTAGTTGTCATTTTCTGAGACATAATTTAAAGAACTTTCAAATACATTAAACAAAACGGCTCTCTAAAAATTTTGATTGAATGTGTCTGGCAAAGTGTTGAGAGTGAGAGGGGTGTTAGTCTCTCTCCAATCACTATCAACTATTAAAAAAGGCACTAGACCTTTCAATTTACAATCAAATGAGCCCTTTTGAAGTTTCTATGACAAGGCTTTCAATAAAAACCTTATATGCCCCCAGGGGATAACTTACAACCCTTGCCCTGAGGGCTGGGGGGGTTGTCATCCTCAAAGACCTAATTTCCAGAACTTTCTACTACGTTGAACAAAATGGCTGTCTGAAAATTTTGATTGGATGTGTTTGGAGGACTCGTGGGCGTGAGAGGGGGGTTAGTTACCCTCTAATCACTTTCAACTATTAAAAAGGACACTAGCCCTCTCAATTTCCAATTGAATGAGCCCCTTTTGAAGTTTTTACGACAATTCTATCATTAAAAACCTTATATGCCCCCAGGGTATAACTTACAACCTTTACCCTGGGGACTTTGGGGGTTTATCATCCTTAAATATATAATTTCCAGAACTTTCAACTACGTTGAACAAAATGGCTATCTTTAAACTTTGATCGAATGTGTTTGGGGAAATGGTGGGCGTGAGAGGGGGGGTTAATTACTCTGCACTCACTTTCGACTATTAAAAGGGTAATTTCAATTTCCAGTCACGTGAGTACCTTTTGAAATTTCTACATAAACTTTCTATATAAACCTTATATGCCCCCAGGGCATAACTTACAACCCTTGCACTGAGGGCTCTGAGGGGGTTATCATCCTAAAAGACCTAATTTCCAGAACTTTCGACTACGTTGAACAAAATGGTTATCTTAAAATTTTAATTGGATGTGTTTGGGGAAATGGTGGGCGTGAGAGGGGGGTTAGTTGCCCTTCAATCACTTTCAACTATTAAAAGGGCACTAGCCCTTTGAATTTTCATTTAAATGAACCCTTTTTAATGTTTTTACAACATCGGTTTCTATAAAAAACCTTACATGCTCCCAGGGCATAACTTACAACCCTTGCCCTGAGGGTTGTGGGGGGGATGGGTTGTCATCCTTAAAGACTTAATTTCCAGAACTTTCAATAAAATGGCTATCTAAAAATTTTAATTGGATGTGTTTGGGAAAAGGTGGGCGTGTGAGGGGGGTTAGTTGTCCTCAAATAACTTTCGACTATTAAAAAGGACTCTAGCCCTTTGAATTTCCAATCGAATGAGCCCCTTTTCAAGTTTCTACGACAAAGATTTCAGTAAAAACCTTATATGCCCCCAAGGCATAACTTATAACCCTTGTCCGGAAAACTGTGGGGGGACTGTCCTGATCAAAGGTATAATTTCCTGAACTTTAAACTGCGTGGAACAAAATGGCTATCTAATAATTTTGATTGGATATATTTGGGGAAATGGTGGGCGTGGAAGGGGTGTTAGTTGCCTTTTAATCACTTTCGACTATTAAAAAGGGCACTAGCCATTTCAATTTCCAATCGAATGAGCCCTTTTTGAAGTTTCTACGACGACACGTTCTATAAAAAACCTTATATGCCCCCAGGGCATAACTTACAACCCTGTCCCTGAGGGCTGTGGGGGAATGTCCTCCTGAAAAACATAATTTCTATCTGGAAATCCACTACACTGAACAAAATGGCTATCTAAAAATTTTAATTGGATGTGTTTGGGGATACGGTGGGCGAGAGAGGGGGCTAGTTGTCCTCAAATCACTTTCGACTATTAAAAAGGTCACTATCCATTTGAATGTTAGATTAAAAGGGCCCTTTTTCAAATTTTTATGACAAAGATTTAAATAAAAACTTGAATAACCCCGATGCGTAATTAATAACTGGTTTAGTAGACTCTGGGGGGATTGTTTTGGTAAGTATTATTATTCCCTGCATTTTAAACATCTTGGAAAAAAATTGCTATCTCAAAATTTTGACTGGATGTGTTGCCTTCCAATTACTTTCGACTATTAAAAAAGTCACTAGCCATTTCAATTTCTAATCGAATGAGCCCTTTTTGAAGTTTCTACGACAACGCATTCTATAAAAACTTTATATGCCCGCAGGGCATAACTTACAACCCTTCTCCTGAGGGCTGTGAGGGGGTTCTCATTCTCAAAGACCTAATTTACAGAACTTAAAACTACGTTGAACTAAATGGCTATCTCAAAATTTTGAATCGACGTGTTATGGGAAAAGATGGGCCTGAGAGGGGGGTTATTTGCGCTCTAATCACTGTTGACTATTAAAAAGGGCACTAGCCCTTTGAATTTCCAATGGAATGGGCCTTTTTTGAGTTTTCTACGACAACGACTTCTATAAAAACCTTATACGCCTTGAGGGCATAATTAAAACGCATACCCTGAAGCCTGCGGGGGAATTTCCCCATCAAACACATGATTTCTAACGGAAAACCAGCTATGCTGATCAAAATGCCTATCTCAACATTGTGATTGGATTTGTTTGGGGAAATGACGGGCGTGGGGGGGGTAGTTTCCCTCCAATCACTTTCGACTATTACAAGGGCACTAGCCCTTTGAATTTCCAATCGAATAAGCCGTTTTTGAAGTTTCTACGACAACGCCTTCTATAAAAACCTTATATGCCCCCAATGCATAGCTTACAACCCTTGCCCTGAAGGCTTTTGGGGAGTGTCCTCCTCAAAAACATAATTTCTGTCTGGAAATCAACTACGCTGAACAAAATGGCTATCTCCAAATTTTGATTGGATGTGTTTGGGGGACTGATGGGCGTAGGGGGGCTAGTTGCCCTCCAATCTTTTTTGACTATTAAAAAGTGCGCTAGCTCATTCAATTTCCAATCGAATTTGCCTTTTTTGAAGTTTCTACGACAACGCCTTCCATAAAAACCTGATATACCCCCAGGGCATAGCTTACAACCCTTGCCCTAAAGGCTGTGGGTGAGTGTCCTCCTCAAAGCATAATTTTCATCTGGAAATCAACTGAGCTGAACAAAATGGCTTTCTCAAAATTTTGATTGGGTGTTTTTCGAAAATTGGTGGGCGTAGATGAGATGTTTGTTGCTTCACAATCACTTACGATAATTTAAAAAGGCTCAAGCCCATCCATTTTGCAACCGAACGAGACCTTTCTAAAGTTTTTACGCCAGCTCCTAAGATATAAAGTTCCCTGCTCTAAAGGAAAAAAAATAATAAATGATACATTTTGCCAACATCGTTCTTATATGCCCTAAGGGCATAACTTAAAAGCCTTGCCCCGAGGGTTGTGGGGGAGTGTCCTCCTATAAAACATATTTTTATCTGGAAGTCATCTACGCTGAACAAAGTGGATATCAAAAAATTTTGATTGGTTTTGTTCGGGGGAATGGTGGGCGTGGGGGAGGGGCTAGTTGCCCTCCAATCACTTTCGACAATTTAAAAGGGCACTAGCCCTTTGAATTTCCAATCGAATGAGCCTTTTTTGAAGTTTCTACGACAACACCTTCTATAAAAACCTTATATGCCCCCGGGGCATAACTTAAAACCCTTGCCCCGAGGGTTGTGGGGGAGTGTCCTCCTCAAAAACATATTTTTTATCTGGAAATCAACTACGCTGAACAAAACTGCTATCTCAAAATTTTGATTGGATGTGTTTGGGGGAATGATGGGCGTGGGGGGCTAGTTGCCCTCCAATCTTTTTCGACTATTAAAAAGGGCACTAGCCACTCCAATTTCCAATTGAATGAGCCCTTTTCGAAGTTTCTACGACAACTCCTTCGATACGAAGTGCCCGGGTATGGAGGAAAAATAAATAAAACGTTGAGCCCACATCGTTCTTAACTTAGGCATCGCTATTGCGCTGCCTATGATTTTGATAGTTGAAATCTGCCGATGATATTTCTATGAAAAGAAATAGTCCTTTGAATACCTGTCTAAAATAATGTTCAAAGTATAACTGACTTCTTCATAAAAATGGTTATTCCCTTAATTACCTTCGCACCTCAGAACAAATCAAGCTCCTTCTTGATCTGTGAATCGCCCCATAGTTGATGATATGGTTGATCAAACATCAAATGCATACCACTGGTACTTCCAGGGAACACCATTCCACTTGACATCCAGTAACTTCTTGAAAGCCTCATCAATGGGTGCTGAGACTCTTGTGTCTGAGAGACTATTCCAGGGGTTGACTACACAACAGGACAAAACTGTTGTCGGTCTTGAGTTTTGACAGATGGTCTGAACAGCTTCTTTGAATGTCCCTCGTGTCAGTGCCAATATTTTGGAAAGTTGACAAGTGAATTGGGGGGGGGGGTCTTGTGAAGTGAACTTATATGTCCTAAGCATATCAAGCTCTTTATCGTCAGTACACCAGTACAGGTAATTTCAGCTCCTTCAAATGTTCATTATAAAGCTTGTCTCTCATCTTTGTTACTGCCTTAGTAGCTTTCCATCGCACATCCTTGCATTTATTTTTGACACTTTCACAGGCCTTAACAACGGATGTTTAGTAAAATGTGCCAAGATCACTGTTATTATGGAAACACTTTAATAACAAAAGAGTAATAACATCGATTCCCTATTCGACACTCTTTCCAGAACCGTGTAGTAACCGGGACAATTGTGCCCAAACTTAATGGGCCAAGATACGGCCCTTAGCTGTATACAAAACTTGGCGGATTTATCTTTTTTTTAATTGAGATCACTTCATGTTATGAACTAACTGTTGACGAGAAATATGGAAGAAAAAATAATGCGAACCATCAGAACCACCAAATTTTGTACACATCCTAGGATATATCTAGTACTATTAGGGGGAGGGGGACAAGATATTTATATATATCTAAAATAATGTCAGTGGCGTATTTGACCTTGGAACAAAAAGAGTGTTTGCTTTAATTTTTTACACTATTTTACAGGCTAGAAGAATGGATCTTTAGTAATGTTCTGCCAACATTCCTATTCTGGAATGGCCTTGGCGAAACCCGACTTGGGACTTATTAAAAAAAGCTCTTCTCTTCAAGGATATAAACAATTCTTAAATACAAACAACGTTCAATAATCTTTCCAAAAGCAGCTAGGATAGATTTAGGCCTGTAGTTAGACGGGTTACTCACATATCCCCCTTTATGCAGTGCAATGACGCGGGTGGCCAACATTCCTGTTCTGATGGAAATATTTTAATAACAAAAGAGTATGGTAATAACATTTTTATTCCTCACTCAACACTCTTTCTATATATAGTGATTGTAACCTTGAAAATTGGTTAAATATAGTCCAGAGAAGTTGGATGAGGGAATATGACGGACAATGTCCACTGGACTTGTATGCAAAACGGGCGACTGAATTTGCCTGTACTCGCAGGTGAACGAGTGACTTAAGCCCAATAGTCCCGCTTGCTTAGAGTCTCAGGCGGGTTACTGAGTTTTACGATCGACACATGACCGATAAGTCCCTTGGACTTGATCTCAAAGTTCCCTGAGGACTTATAGTCCAGCAGATTTAAATGAGGCCAAATATAATCTTCAGCTCTTTGCTTCTGTTTTTTTTAACTTGAGGTTATATTATGTTATGAACCAACGATTGATAATAACTAAGTGTGAAAAATACTGCAAACCATCAGAATAACCAAATTATGTATATAGCCTAGGGCTCTATCTGGCCTTATTGGGGGGGGGGACGCGATTGTTACGGTAGTGAGCTGATGCAAACCAGACGCAATCCAGGTATTTGTCCATGTGAAGACAGTTTTTTTGTGTGGACATGGTGAAATCCAGGTAAGAGGACACTCTTTGAACGGACTGAAGAGTCTATTCTTTGTAGTCATTGTGAATTTGCTCTATATTCTGATTCATAATACTTGCAAGGTTAATTTATTGCAAGATAATTATGGATTGGATCTTAATTAATCTTATTCTAGGTGCTGATCCTAAATCTGTTTTGTGTGCTTTCTTTAAGCAAGGGACCTGTGGTAAAGGGGATAAGTGCAAGTTCTCTCATGACCTTTCCATTGAAAGGAAAGGAGAAAAAAGAAGCATGTACGTTGACTTGCGTGCAGATGAAGATGGGCAATCTGGTGATTGGGATGAAGCAAAACTGCAAGAGGTTGTGGAGAAAAAGCATGGAGAAGCTAACAAGAAAATTCCAACGACAAATATTGTAAGTGCCTCTCTTCATCTCCATGTATCTTTTCTTCCCCTATCCCTCTCTTTGTCTTTCTCTCTCCCTCTGTCTCTTTTCGTTTTTTCTCTCTCTGTCTTCTCTCGTGTAAATTTTTAGGTATCTTGACTTCAATGACTTAGACTAAGGATTTCCTAGATTTTGTTGTTAACTATATGGTATGTTAACATACAGTAACATAGGCTAATTATACATATGTTATATGCATAAACATATGTTGATACGGTATTTCTCAAATTTCTGAAGTACGGTGATATTTCTGATGGTAATGATGAGTCAGATTTGTCGAAATTAAGATTGAAAATAAAATTTGCCTTTTCGTATTAGTGTTAAAGAAGTATCCCACCCCCTTCTTGGTAGATAGAGGCCCCTTCCTCTCTCTGTATCTGGGATATGTCAATATCGTATATGAACACGCTAAAATGTCAAGAAGACAGGGAGTATGAAACATTCCTTTGAAAAAGTAATTTCTTATTGAACTAAAGCTTCATTTTCCAAAGATGTTATTTTACTGAAGAACATCGAGAAAAGCCATGTAGAGGACAGGTTCATTCCTTTGTTCTCATTTATAATTAAGTTCCTCTCTGTTTATTTGAAGATTGTGATTTCAATAGCAATCACCAAAACCTTTATTTAAATAGCAAAACCATTGGATTTTCTCGGCTTTTTAACAACCTCATCTTTGCGTTTTTAACAGCCTGATAGATTAGGAAAAAGTTGTTCACCTTTGTCTTGCTACGTTCCTATAGACTAACTCCAGTGTCTAGTGTTTTTTCTTAACCTTCACGATTCTGCCATACCCAATTCATCTCATGCCCATTTAGCTTACGGCAGAACTGGTAGATCTTCACCAACAAGACCCTTACTTCAATTTATCGATTTTTTTTTGTTCCTTTTTTCAAGGAACTTGTTAGTAATCAGGTTTATTTGTTTACTTTGATTTGACTTCTCACTAGGTGTCCCGTCCTATCTTTTTCTGTTTTTTATGTCTTGGTCTTTTTCTCCTTTTTTTCATATTTTTAGTTCTCGTTTTGCTCTCTTTTTTCTTATTTTGTTAAGGTATTGTTGACCACTAAACTGCCAAGTTTAATACATTAGTGATTGCACTTGACCATGATCAGGTGGTTTTCTGTGCCGCGAACCATCAGTAGCTGTTTTAATTACGTTTAATTATCCGATTGGATGCCTACACACAGGGAGTGGGGATTGCCCCCCCCCCCAAAAAAATGATCCAGACGACCCTTTCTCCTCAAAAGATTGCATCCAAAATGCACTTTTGTGTGTTACATAAAACCCATAGATATATATTACTTTCAGATATTTTTGACAAAAAAAAAAAAATCACTCATCATTGTCCTTTGTCTGCAAAGGGCAAATAAGATTGACAAATTGTATTTTTAGCATAATTCAGTTCTCAGTGGTACTGAATAATGTCAAAATGAGTTATAAATCCTGTGCGGCTAAAAAGAATAAGGAAGTTAAGGGAAAAAAATTATTCGTAAAGCAAACTAAAATGGTTCATAATAAGGACAGAAGAAAGGAGAAAAGAGGGTTAGAAAGACTAAAGTGCAATGCTTTTAGCGTTTTTTTTTTTACCTGACAAGTAATTGTATCTATATTAAAAATATTGACGAATTTTTTTAATATATCAATTTTAGATCTGCAAGTTTTTCTTGACTGCAGTTGAAAACAACAAATACGGTTGGTTTTGGGAATGCCCGAACGGCGCAAGCTGTATCTACAAGCATGCACTGCCCCCTGGATTTACACTTAAAAAGGTTAGTAATCAATATTGATTCCTTCTTTTTCCTTTTTTTCTTTATTTCCTTTTTTCCAATAACCTATAGGGGATTTTTTAGGCAGTTCAAAAATTAGACCATTTTGTTTATTTTTGTAAAGTTAGAATTACGTCTTCCTCTTGCCCCTCCCTCCGTCCAAATAAATTCTATCGATTATGTCAGTTCCTTTTCTTCTCTCTTATTTTGCTTCTCAGATATTTAGAATTTGGGCTCTTTTCCTTATTGTGTTATGTCCTCTTTCAAGGCTTATAGAAACAATCTGGAAATAAGAATTTTTATTATCGTTTCATCGTATTTTTCATGACTGAAGCATCCTTTCAATAACGACGTCTCGTCTCTCTCTCTCTCTCTCTCTCTCTCTCTCTCTCTCTCTCTCTCTCTCTCTCTCTCTCTCTCTCTCTCTCTCTCTCTCTCTCTCTCTCTCTCTCTCTCTCTTCTTTCTCTCTCTCTTTTTCTTTCTTTCTCTTTTTCTCTCTCTCTCTCTCTCTCTCTCTCTCTCTCTTCTCTCTCTCTCTCTCTCCTCTCTCTCACACACGCACACTCTCTCTCCCTCTCTGGCTTCTCGTATAATTTCGTATATATCTTAGCTTTAATGATTGAGACTATACATTTGATTGCTAATAATTCGGTGGTAGCCCAGTGTCGAATGCCTTTATTATTCTTGGTCAACAATTCCCGCTAGTTTTTAATTTCTGTTTTATAACTGGTTTTGTAATGGTTTTTAAGATTCACAATTCAGTATTGGGAACATCGGTTTTTTCGTGACATCAAAAGTTTGATTTTTATGTATGGTTATAAAGGTATATATTTTCATATATCTCTTTTTGGATCTGGGAATTGTTTAGTTTTGTTTTTGGGTTATTATTTCTTTTTTATTCTATTTCTATATTTCTATTTATTCTATTTTTATTTCTATTTGTGTTATTTCTTTTTTTTTTGGGGGGGGATTTCTTTTTTAATGCTACTTTATCTGTAAAAAAAAATGTTACAAAGGATTTCTTTTGTGTTAGATTTTTGGCCGAAAATAATTGAGGTGTTCCGCACCGGGCTGGCGTTGAAATTGAATTGGAATATGGCTAATTTGGATCAATTCTTCAAAATGTCACTTCATCAGTATTTCCAAAATACTTACAATACGATTTCTGTACAGACTCTGTATATTTTAGACGCACATTCCGCTTTTCGTCATATTAATTAATTATAAAAGTTTATTTTAAGTTGATTAATTAATTATAATAGTTTAATTAATTAATTATACAATTTATGTAAACAGTGGTTTTTGCGAGGAAAAGGGGACTTGGAACTAATGCCTGTGTTACAGAACGCAATTACCATTAATGGTAGTCAATTATTCGCTATTATCTTTGTTCCAAGGTGACGGAAAACACAAAAGTATAAGCAGTTTCTGTTGCTGTAACGGGCTATAATCTAAGCCCCCTTTGTGTCTTATAAGCATTTTAGGGGCTAAAATTATTGTTTTTATGTGTCAAATGTAATCAATCATCCCGTTTGGGGGCACGTAGAAGAGCGCTGTGGCTCTCACGTTGTTTTCTCGGTGGTCACTCATTTGAAGGAACCGTTGTAGAAGCTTGGGAGGGGCTCATTCAATTGGAAATTGAAAGTTCTAGTGCTTGTTTTCAGAGTAGAAAGTGATTGGGTTAAAGTAAGATGCACATTTGTACAAAAAAACTGCAGTTTTTTTGGTAGCAGAGAAATGATTTATCTGCTGATTTATTTTTTGATGATTTACACAGAAGAAAATCTCAATAATAAAGAAAATAAAGGTCATTATTGATGTTTGAGTTCTGGTACACGCCCAAAATTAATTATTTCACATTACAGGGCTGATCTGGAATGTAATCTTACTATATCTAATTTATAAGAATCTGAATAAAAACAGTCAATCACAAGAGGTAGAAACGGGCACAACAGGTAGCTGAAGCCAATATTCCTCCGGATTATTTTTCTATCAGACTACAGTTCGAGTGTCTTGCGGCTGGGGGATCGGGTTGAAACTTTCAGGAAGTTTTTATTTGGGGGGGGGGGGGGTAATGGAGCCTATAATTTTTCCTTTGTCGCCGGTCTTCACAAAAGAATTTTGTGACGGTGTTCTTTTTTATTTTGTTGATGACAATAATTTCGTTTTATTTTGTAATAGAAGATTGAATTTTAATTTCATATATTAAACATGGAAGTTCTTGAGACTGCAGTCACCAGAACATCATGGAAGACAATAATGATTTGAAACCGAGAAAATATTGTCAGCAAGTGAACTAGTGTTTGAAGAAGAAGCAGAAACACTCTCCCGTCTCTGATCCGAGAAGAATCTTAGAAAAAATGAAAAGAAAAAAGTGGATAACATTATATACCAACAACCAACATAATAAATCTTAAATTATGAGAACAGAAATAACCACTTTTGTTTAATAACAATAAAAGGGCACTGGAGATAAAAGAAACGTTTTTACACAAATATATAATCACTGGTTGAAAACATTTCCTCAGTCTAGTGTCACTTCTACCTTCTCTTTTTAAGATGTAAAATAGATTGTATGTTTTGCATTTCAGCTCTTATAATTCTAGCTCTTTTTAATTTCACCTGATTTTTTAATTTCACCTCATTCTTTTTGATTTCTCTTATTTCAGCTCATTCTTTTGAATTTCTCTCAAATCAGCTCTTACTATTACTTTATACTCAAAACTTAAACGGTACTTAATTTGTTTTAGTTGAACTTACAAGGAAAGCACAGGCTAAACGTTATACAGCCTGGTTTTAATAGAGTGGCTTAGCTTTGGAATAAAAATAGTTCATGTGTAGTGGAACAGGATGATGCTGATCAGTTTAATTTATAGTTATGTACAGAGCTGGACGTGAAGTGCACCTTTGAAGGATATTTGACGGGACTACTGCAATATAATTTGTACCTTTCATTTGCTATTTATTTTTGTGGTATATTAAGAAATTGCTACTTTGTTCAGGGGTATGATATAAAATGTTGTACTTAGGTGATATAGTTTTACTTCGGTGTGTTCTTTCACCCATTAATTCTTGAAAATGTCTTTTTTTTTAATTTATTCTAAAATAATAATAAATAATTTATTTATAACCCGCCATAAAAAATAGAAGTGTCGTAAAGCAAACAAGATTAAAAATATATAACAATACAAAGGGGACAATAAGAAAAAAAAATCAATCCAAAACCGAATTGAATCTGACTACAAACACTAAATCAATTCAATAATTACAAAGAGGGTCGTACTTATGAACAAAATTAGGGTTTCTGTTACGTAGAGTTTTACAATGTAACTAAGTTTGCTATTAATCCGCTTCACAATTGTATTTTTTAAAATCTTGCAAAAACAATCCTGTAAAAAAGTGTTCTTCTGTTTATTCTAATTTTTCCATTCTTGTTTAGTATCTTTATCAATTATTTAGTAAGTCTGTTTCATAAGTTATTACTTACATTGAAATCAACTTGGTAAAAGTAATGAAAAGCCTTGAGAGCCGTAGCTAATTAGAGTAAATCCCAGGCAGATAGTCTCTATGAGAGGCAAACCTGGCATAACTTTTTTTCAGAATTGTATGAAAACGATTAATTTCACTGGTGATCGATAGTCATCCATCCTAGTATCTTACATCATGACATTTGCAATTATATTATTGTTTTCGTCTTTCTCTATGTGCTGGTAATTACTCGTGTACTTTGCACTGGTAATTCTGCCATTCATGTTCTGTGTATGTCGCATTATCTATAAAAAAAGGGTTCTATGCCCATCGATTTAACTTAATACCCTAATTTTGACGCCTCGTTATGATTTTGCTTTACTTCTGTTCATTCTCTTCTTTTGTATAACTTTCTATTTTGCTGCTGTGGATAAATTTTGAAGTTCCGTTTGTTTACTTTTTAGTTTGCTTTTATTCTTGTCTTTTTTATCTCTTTCTCTTCTTCTCTTTCATTTTTGTTCTTCTCTTTTTTTCTCTTTCTCGTCTTCTCTTTTACTTTTGTTTTTCTAATCTTTTTTCTCATTCTCTTCTTCTCTTTAACTTTTGTTCTTCTTATGTTTTTTCGCTTTCTCTTCTTCTCTTTTACTTGTGTTCTTCTCATCTTTTTTCTCTTTCTCTACTTCTCTTTTACTTTTGTTCTTCTCATCTTTTTTCTCTTTCTCTTCTTCTCTCTTACTTTGTTTTTCTCATTTTTTTTCTCTGTCTCTTTTACTTTTGTTCTTCTCATCTTTTTTTTCTTGTTCTCTTCTTCTCTTTTACTTTTACTCTTCTTTTTTCTCTTCTCTTTTTTAAACTTTTCTATCTTGCTGTAGTGCTCAAATTTGAAAACTTTTTCCTTTGAGTAGGACAAGAAAAAAGACGATAAAAAGGATGAACTATCAATTGAAGAGTTGGTGGAACGTGAAAGAGCCAACCTTGGTCTAAAGCAGACTAAGGTGACATTAGAAACATTTTTGGCATGGAAGAAACGTAAACTTAAGGAAAAGGAAGAGAAAACAAAAAAAGAATCAGACAAAAAGAAAGCAGAATATAAAGCTGGAAGAAACGTTGGGGTAAGTCAGCGTTTTTCTTTTTCTTAATCGTTTTTGTTTTGTTATGGGGAGCGAATTTAAGCGTTAACAATTTATTATTCCGTTGGCAGTGTTGGCTTATCATCAATTTGTTCTTAAATAATTTGGGTTTGTGACACGGCTATATCAAGGATTGGGTTGGGGGGGGGCGTACAAAAATATTGACAAAACGCATCAAAAAAGTCTTTATATGTGTTCTCGTTCCTTTTTATGAGCCGAACAGATTTTTTTTGAGGGGGGGGGGGTCTATGGATACGGCGTTGGTTTGTGACTGAAATCTTTAACTTTTTCTGTCTTTAAAAGATAACGGCCCTGTAAAGTGCCTCACGCTATTTCACGCACTATTTCAGTTTTCATTCTTTATCGGAAAAAGAGGATAGCAACCAGGAATAATCCTCGATGGGAAAATAAAACTAAAGAAATTCCGAAATTCCAAGAAACTGGGGAAGAAATCCTTCCTTTTAAACAGTGATTGACTTGCAAGAAAAATGTTTCTTTTTTAACTCTCGGTTTATTAAGTTCAGTTTATAAGGACTCACCACTAAATTTCAACATGGTCCCTATCAGTATATTTTTAATATTTTCTAATTTTGTGTATAGAAAAGATAGCAACCACCGCTGCTAAATACATTTCCTTAAGAAATTATTTTGCATCTGGAAAAAAAAGTATGAAAATTAAAAAAAAAACAATCTGTCCATCTCTACGAAAAAGAAAACAGGTAATGCCATCAAAGGTTTCACAAAGAAAAAAATACATTCACTACAGTGCCACTTTGCCTATAATTCACAGTAAGCATATTTATGCATTTCTAAATAATTTATGTTCTGTATACTAGCAGGACTTAAGTATTTATCATTAATTAAAAATCTAAAAACCGAAAATATGCTTACTTTTAGAAAATCTGAGGCTGCGCCTAAAGAGCCTTTGAGTTTTAATTAAAATCTATATTTTTATAAATTAGAATTAAGCTTGTTTTGAAGCACTTGAGTTTCCCAACTAATTCTCACCAACCTCTCTTGATTTTTTCGTAAGGCTAACTCACAATGATTAGTTAATATTGAGATTTTAGCTTGCGTCAGACATATCATAATAACGCTTTTCTTTTGGCTAGTTCAGGACTTTTTTTTCTTCTTCTTGTTTTGATTATTATGGATACGCTTTAGCATACTCTCATCACCAGGATCAAGTTCTGGTCCCTGTGGCAGGTTGCTGCAGCTAAGATTGAACTCCGGGTTTTGTGTCACCGAGTTTCTTCTTTTTCTATCAATACCACTTCGCCACCTTCTTGTTCCTCCTCGACCGCTCTTGTTTTATTATCTCTAATTATATGAGCTATATTATTAATGAGTATTATTGTTATAGAATATATTATTACTAGCTACGTATTATTATTGTAATTAATCTTTGGCTTTCACCTGTGGCTTGTCTTTGACATAACTCGTATTTTACAAGAGGCGCGACCTTTTAAAAAAGAATTCGTTTTTTTTTTTTTTTTTTTTTTTTTTTTTTTTTTTTTTTAGCTTTCTGGTCGTGAGATGTTCACGTTCAACCCCGATATGGCTGCTGCAGATGGATATGGTGATGACGATGAAGCATTTGACACGGCGCAATATGAACGTGACGGTGAAGATGATTCCGAAATTGTGGTAAGTGATCAAATACCCTGTTACTCAAAACCTTCTTTTCTTCTTCCTGGCTAAAATTTCACAAAGTTGAACGAATCCTCTGGAATTTAAATTTTGATTATTTTTACCAGTTTAAGATTTATGCATGATGTTTAAAAACCCAATATATATATAATATATGTAATATCTTTATATTTGAAACTTTATAATATCTTTGTTTCGCTTTTTACGTAAAAACTGAACCCTCTTCTTCCTAGTTAAGAGGAAGATACTGACCTATGTTAAGGTAAGTCTACGAGTATAAATACATCAAAATTAAATACATGTGAACATGAATGCACTGAAAACATATATCATAAGTGTATTCATTAATTTAATTAAAGGATAAATTAGCATATATACATATTCAGAAATGAAATGTGTGCTATACAAATTAGAATATGTTTTAATGATTTGATTCGAGCATAATTCGGCTTCATAAATAAGAGACCGATTTCGAAAACAGAACAGAAAACAAAAAAAAACGTCAAAATGTGTTTTAATTGGTTGCATGAGATTGAAAAATATATTTTATATAGATTTTATAACATTGAAAGAAAGAAATTTATCCGATTTTTTAATCTGATTGCTTGTACGTGGGTCAGGTCAAAAGCTGCGAGCCTTCCCTGGCATTCAATAGTTCGTCAACGATTGAGCTCCCTTTGGGCTCGATGTCAGATTTGACACAGGCAAGCCACGTTTTGCGTTGTCCCCCTTGGTGTTTCATCTAGCCGGGGAGAGGCTGGCAGTGAAGGGTTTTTTTGGTCAACGCCTCAGGCGGTTGGTGTTGGATTTGTCCGTACCAGCGCAGACGGTGTTTCTTGATAACTGACCCGATTTCAAGGCGCAGGAGCATGATTCTTTATTTTGAAAGAAAATTCTAGCTAATATCATAATTCTAGCTCTGGGAATGAAAAGACCTGAAATCAAAAGATCAAGGGGTATGAACATCATGGCATTCATAAAAATTACAGCTATAGGCTTGTCACATAATTTTATATTTATTAGAGAATATAAATCTTGCGCCCACACATGGCCGTATCAAGAGGTAGGGAGGGGGAGGTTACCGGGTTTTACCCCCCCCCTACCGAAATTTTTGTCTGACTAATAAAAACGTAACAAAATGCGTATAAGCAAATTTGGATTCGTTTTTTATAATTTCTCTTAACCTCCCTCTCCCGAAAAAAATTCTGGATACGCCCTTGCCCCCCTCCCCTGTTTTGATAGCTTTAGAATTGCAATTAAGTTGGAAGGTGTGACGAGAAGTTTATAAAAGAATAATATTATTCCTTGGAATCTAATCAGAAATTGTCAGAATAATAAGTATGGTACAGCATTTCTAAGACATTTTTTTAGATTTTTGTTTCAAAGCATCTGCCAGCTTTCAACTTCTTTATTTGAGGTTTATGTTTTCTATGTAAGTTATTGTATGTCGTTTTTCTTCAGTTGTACGATTTTAATGTTTCAACGTAATGCGATAATTTAGCTATTATTAACCCTTTAACCGTAACCCCTTCTAAATGTCCTGACTGAACTGTTCTGGCCTATCATGCTAATCTGATAATTGTATGTATAATTGCTAATTTGAGTAAATTTTGCATTGAAAATTAACTAAACAAGAGAAAAAGAGCATCGAAAAGTGTTTCAATTATTTTTATGTTAAAAATGTTACTAATGTCGTATTAGATCCTAATAAATCCCATTACAGACCATTTAAAATCTTTGTTTCACCTTTTCTTTCATTTTTGTTGCAAATAAAAGCAGCGAATTTTCCACCTCTCCCGCAGCAGAAATTCATTATAGTTTTCTGAATTTTAAAACTTGTTATCTTGTTTGTGTCTCTGATGGAAGTTATTTCTGTATTAAGTTATATTAAATGGATTGCCAAAATCCCAGAAAATAATTGATCAAATTTGCCGAATTTTACACAGAGAAATTGATCTTCACGTTAGGTATATCAAATGCTACACCCAGCTAAACGGTAATTTAAAAATAATTTCGCAGTGCTATCGAGCCAGTAATAGATTCTCCGGATACTTTTATAAGGTACTTGGTTTTTGGATCCTCTCAAGAGAGCGAAAATTTGTTTTTTTGTTCGTATACCTGAAGCCTATTGGTAAGCCAGTATATATCATTATTGAACCCAGACAGTAGGTCTTATTAAAAATGAAGAATTTCATAATTGATGTAGTAAGCATATTCTAATTTGTCTCAGGACTTGAATTAAAGCCTCCAGGAAAGCAAAGGGAACTTAATTCCATGTTGAAAAGAGGAGAGGACAAACTATTTTTTATCCAACCCTCACGAAAGAGCTTTCATTATCTTTCAGCGCAATACCAGTTTTCCTACCATTAAAGCCTTAACCTTCTAATATACATTGTCTAATATACATTAAGTCTAATATCTAATATACATATGTCTAATATCTAATATACATTGTCTAATATACATTAAGTCTAATATCTAATATACATATGTCTAATATCTAATATACATATAATATACATTGTCTAATATACATTAAGGTTAAAGCCTTAACCTTCTAATATACATTGTCTAATATACATTAAGTCTAATATCTAATATACGTATGTCTAATATCTAATATACATATGTCTAATATCTAATATACATTGTCTAATATACTTTAAGTATAATATCTAATATACATTAAGTCTAATATCTAATATACATATGTCTAATATCTAATATACATATAATGTACATTGTCTAATATACATTAAGGTTAAAGCCTTAACCTTCTAATATACATTGTCTAATATACATTAAGTCTAATATCTAATATACATTAAGTCTAATATATAATATACATATGTCTAATATCTAATATACATATAATATACATTGTCTAATATACATTAAGGTTAAAGCCTTAACCTTCTAATATACATTGTCTAATATACATTAAGTCTAATATCTAATATACATTAAGTCTAATATCTAATATACATATGTCTAATATCTAATATACATATGTCTAATATCTAATATACATTGTCTAATATACATTAAGGTTAAAGCCTTAACCTTCTAATATACATTGTCTAATATACATTAAGTCTAATATCTAATATACATATGTCTAATATCTAATATACGTTGTCTAATATACATTAAGTCTAATATCAAATATACATTAAGTCTAATATATACAATACATATGTCTAATATCTAATATACATTGTCTAATATACATTAAGGTTAAAGCCTTAACCTTCTAATATACATTGTCTAATATACATTAAGTCTAATATCTAATATACATTAAGTCTAATATCTAATATACATATGTCTAATATCTAATATACATTGTCTAATATACTTTAAGTCTAATATCCAATATACATTAAGTCTAATATCTACTATACATATGTCTAATATCTAATATACATGTAATATACATTGTCTAATATACATTATGGTTAAAGCCTTAACCTTCTAATATACATTGTCTGCACTGTTCTGATTCATTCTTACTAATCTTACACTTACTAGTAGAATTATTAATTTAATTGTTGCATATATTAAGTGCATATGTTGCACACATATCAAGTGTTACATTAATACGAACAAAGAGGCTAGCTCACCTGGAATTAATTGTTTAAAGTATACTTTAAAAAATGATTTGATGTAAACAAAAAGATGATAAATTTATTACAACCCTGGTTGTAGACTAAATAATTTCTGAGACCACAGTTGCTAATCAGGACAGAACGACAAATCTAACAAAGAAAACAAAAAAGAGGATAATCAGCCAGTGTAGAAAAGAAGAATTTCCTTTTTATTTTCTTCCTTTTTTTCCTTCGAGATCTCTGCTCAACCGTCCACAGTGCAAACTTTATCTGTATTTTTTTATTGGTATTCTCAATTCTGCGTTGAGCACGGCTAAGCGGAGGTCTAGACCAAAGTGTTGCGTTGTGTTTTTTCTTTTTCACTGGCTGTGGTTACCATTGTTTTTTTGTGTGTGTTTTTTTATTTTTTTGTTTTGCGATTTGAAATTGTAGCTATGTCAAGCATATTTTAATTTCAGTACCGGGAGATTACCTTAGATGAACTTTCTGCGGCTGCTGCTGAGACGGATGGAACTGGGACTCAAAGTAGTTCGGCCAAAAAGGTGGAAGCTCATGCTGGCCCATCAACAGGTTTGTCTTTTTTATACACATTTTTAATATCTTTATTGTTAATTTTAAATGAAAGTATCCTATTATCGCCATCTATATATATTTTTGCATTTATATGTTTTAGTGTACTGTTTGAATCAGATGCTAGCCGGATTGGATTAGGTACAAATCAGTTTGAAAAAGGTTATCGTAGTCACAAAGTCTAAAAGAAATTAAGTAAATAATTAATTACTTAAATAAATTAAATAATTAAATAGATTAATGACAAAGTGAAACTAAAAGCAGTCAGTTAAGTAAAATAGACAAACAAAAAAAGATTATACGACTAAGTAGAAAGCCACGAGACGCAGGATAATTTCGGATTATTTCCATAAAAAATTATTATCACCTTTGCTTCCTCTTGTATACTTTACCTCCACTTTCACTACTACATTTCACTTTCCTCAGATTGCATTTCGATGGTGCTTTCCTTAAGTAATTACAATTTTTTGTTCTACTTATATATTTACTTCGGTAATCAATTCCACATTTCAATTACTTCCACATTTTATTTTATTACTGCTTTCCTTGAATTGGTACTAATCTTCTCCCTACGTAATATCTTACTTCCTTTTATCAATACTACATTTTACTTGCCTCTACATTCATTTCAGTGCAACTTTCCTTAAATTGCTACCAATTTTACCCTATTTCTATGTCTTATCTCCCCTTATCAGTATTGATATTTTATCCCAGTCGGGGTTTCCTTAAATTACCAATCTTGTCTCTGTTTACATGTCTCGCCTCCACGTATCAGTGTCACATTTTACTTACCTCTACACTTTAGCCCAGTGCTGCTGTCTTCAAGTTAATGCCAATTTTACCTCCGCTTATCAATGCTACATTCTGCTTATCTCCACATTTTGTTTCAATACTGCTTTCCGTAAACAATTACCGATTTTTTCTCTATTTATGTGTCTTACCTCTGCATTTTACCTTAGTACTGATGTCTTTAAATTAATGCCAATCTTAGCTCCACTTATCAATGCTATAATGCGCTTTTCTCCACATTTCGTTTCAATACTACTTTCCGTAAATAATTGCCGATTTTTTTTCTATTTATGTGTCTTACCTCCACTAATTAGTGTCACGTTTTACTTACCTCTGCATTTTACCTTAGTGCTGATGTCTTTAAATTAATGGCAATCTTAGCTCCACTTATCAATGCTAAATCTTAATGCCAATCTTAGCTCCACTTATCAATGCTACAATTCACTTCCCTCCACATTTTGTTTCAATACTGCTTTCCGTAAATAATTATCGATTTTTTCTCTATTTAAATGTCTTACCTCCACTAATCAGTGTCACGTTTTACTTACCTCTGCATTTTACCTTAGTGCTGATGTCTTTAAATTAATGGCAATCTTAGCTCCACTTATCAATGCTAAATCTTAATGCCAATCTTAGCTCCACTTATCAATGCTACAATTCACTTCCCTCCACATTTTGTTTCAATACTGCTTTCCGTAAATAATTATCGATTTTTTCTCTATTTAAATGTCTTACCTCCACTAATCAGTGTCACGTTTTACTTACCTCTGCATTTTACCTTAGTGCTGATGTCTTTAAATTAATGGCAATCTTTGCTCCACTTATCAATGCTACAATTCGCTTACCTCCACATTTTGTTTCAATACTGCTTTCCGTAAATAATTACCGATATTTTCTCTATTTATTTGTCTTACCTCCACTAATCAGTGTCACGTTTTACTTACTTCTGCATTTTTACTTAGTGCTGATGTCTTTAAATCAACGCCAATCTTTTTTCCGCTTATCAATGCTACAATTCGCTTACCTCCACATTTTGTTTCAATACTGCTTTCCGTAAATAATCACCGATTTTTTTTTCTATTTAGATGCCTTACCTCCACTAACCAGTGTCACGTTTTACTTACGTCTGCATTTTACCTTAGTGCTGCTGTCCTTAAACTAATGCCAATTTTCCCTCCGCTTGTATATCTTGTCTCAGTTTATCCATTCTACATTTCACTTTCCCCTACATTTCATTTCAATGCTGCTATCTTTAAGTAATTACAAATTTCGTCTCTACTCTGCAGTTATTCCCTCCTTTCTTACCTCTGCATTCTACTTCAGTGCTGCTCTCCAAAAGTCAATGGCAATTATACCTCCACTTGTATACCTTACATCCACTTATCAATACTACACTTAAATTCCTTCCATATTTTATTTCAATGCTACTCTCCATATTTTATTCTAACTCTGATTTTCTTGATTTACCGATTGTGTCTCTGCTTATTTGTCATACCTCCATTTATCTGTGTCATATTTTATGTCTTTCAACTCTATTTGTCAATGCTGCATTTCCTGGCAAATATTAAAAAAATCAAAATAATTATGCAGAAAATAAGTTCGGGGACTTTTAAGTGATCCTTTTTTGTGCTTTCAATTTGATTCTATGATTTCAATGCGTTTGATGCGTCACTTCGTCTCTATTTGATTCAAGTATTTGGTTGTATCTTAAATTTAGATGTTTCACCCACTGTGAGAATGGAACCCACTATATTGAAAAATTAGCAACAGAAAAGAAATGTATGCTAAAGAAGTGAAAAGTGGAAATGAATCCACTGTTTTGGGAAAATTAGCAGGAAGAAAAAAGTGTTTTGTCAAATAAGTGGAAAGTGACAGTTATGTATTTAGTTTTCAGACTAAGATATAGAGTAGAATTAGAAATAGAATAGAATTAGATTTAGAATATTAGATTAAGTCCTTTTCATGTTTAGATTCTTGTTAGGTTTGCTCATTTAACCGTTATTAGCTCATTCCAACAAAATAGAATGAAATCTGTGGTGTTGGGAAAATTATTCAGTATCAAAAAAAAAAAAATTTCTAAAGAATCAAGCTGGTATTTTGTATAACTACTTAGGCTTTTTAGATATTTTTTAAGTATTTTTACGGTATTAAGTACTTTTTTAGTTTGAGTATGCTTTAGTTTAACGATTATCAGGCTAACCCGAAACAGTAGGAAGGAATACGCGTTCTTTGAAAACTTAGCAAATACACAAAAAAAAATCTATTTATGATAAAGATCAAGACAGTGATTGTTGTATAACTGTGTAGGCTACATACTTTTAGAGTTTTAATTACTTTTTAAATTGGTTACATTTTTAGTTTAACGGTTATATGGCTAAGCCAAGACAGTAGAACGGAATCTACAGTCTTTAAATACTTAGCTAACAGCATAAAATTATTAATGATAAAGAACCAAACAGTGATGGGTGTATAACACCTTAGACTAAGTTTCTTTTTAAGTTGAGCACTTTTTGCTTAAACGATTATTACACTAATCAAAGATAGTAGAATGGAATCCACGGCCTTGGGAAAATTATCCATGTTAAAGAACCAAAAAAATAGTTTTTATGTAATTAGTTAGGTTAATTCTCCTGTTGGCCCAAGTACTTCTTACACTTAAAGTATTTTAAACCTAATATATTTTTTAAAATAATTTAAACCTAATAAAATAATTTATAATTAAATTAAATTATAATACAATAAATATTATAATAAAATAATATTTATAAAATAATAAAATAACTTATAATAAAATAATTTAAACCTAATAAACCTAAAATATTTTAGGTTTATAATTTAGTTTCTATAAAACTAGTTCAGTTTGGTGCTTTTGAAGCCCCGGTATTCTTCTCATAAAGTACTAAAGACAGTGAAAATTCAATCTGATTGTTTGAATTGGTCGATTGAAAATTTACACAACCGTATATATCGTAAAATATCAAGAATCCAGTTTTTCATGAAAAAGCACTTCATATGCAGTTATGTAGTTTTAGTAGTAGCAGACGACAAATTAAAAAGACGAGAAACGGGGATGAAAAATCAATAAATAAGGGTGTAAGGGCGTGGGAATCAACGGATTGTCAATGTTTGAATTTTCGCACACGAAAAGTGTCATATTTAACTTTTTAGTTTTGATGTGTTTCGATGGTTCAAGGGGGCAACCAGGTATGGAAAAAGTTCCAAAGCTGCCAGTAGCAGAATTCGACAGAATTCCAAAAACTGCCAAAACATAAGCAGCCCAACTTATATTTTGACACCATTTCAACGAGCAAAAAGTATTTTTACGTGTAAAAATGATATTTTCAGACAAAATATGCCAAGTACCATTTCTACTTAGCTACCCCACTTTTTGCACGGCGGGTGGTAACGTTAACGAAAATTGATACTACCCTAAAAACTTCGGAATTCTGAAACAGCCAAAAGAAAATTTTTTAGATGCTTGTGGCGTTCAGGTGTAAACAGGCTTCAGTTGGGATCAGTGGACAAAATGTATTTTCATTTTGACATTCTTACGTTTCTATAGAATATTTCAATGCTCCAAAAGTTACACATTTACTTTAGTTAAGTCTACTTCTCTAGTTAAATTGTTCAATTTTTGCAGCTGGTGATAGTGTTCCAATTGACGAGGCTGTATTTGCTATAGAGGATGTTGATTTACAAGACCTTGAAGAAGAACTGGAAACTTTAGATATAGACGAAGAAGATTGATTAAATTGTTATTTTCTTCTTTCTGGTAACTGTTCTGTCAAGAAAACTACAAATAATATTCATTAACTTGAAGCAGCATTTTGCTTCCATTTTGATATTATAAGATTCAAGTATTTTCTTTCATTTTATCTATTTGTGTGTATTTGATTTCGTATGTGATTTTGTGTATTTGGTTGACTTATTGAGTACGTACGGTTCCGAAAAATAATCGGGAAAGTCGGGAGGTTTCCTAGAATTGGTATTGACATCGTAAACATTTTCCTGATTATCAAGGCGAGTCACCATTAAGTTTTATTTTTGAAATTAAAGAAAATTCGGTCCAATAGAAAATCGATTTATATGCACAAAACAATGAATTGGGCACAACATTCAAAATAAATCTTAATTTTCTTTAGGGCAGCATTTTTATTTGACTTCCATTTTAATATTATAAATTTATAATATTCTCTTTTATTTAATTGTTTATGTGCATTTGTGTTTGTACATACTTTTTGTGAGTGTGTATGTATTGTTAGCTGATTGGGGACGTATGCGTCAAAAATCTTTCGTTGTGATGGGAATACAGATGTGAATCGAGGAATTTCCTAGAATCGCCATCGAAGACATTTTTCATATTTTCGAAACAGCTCGCCAATACTTTCTACTCGGGAGGAGGAACATGCTGTTCAGTCCAAATCGGTACCAACATTAGTAGATGTTTCATCGTTAGATATGCCACTCAAATCGGTTAATTTTCGTCGTGTATGGTCAAAATAGACATGTTTAAAACTAAAGATGTGCCAGTTCCTTTATATTAGAAAACATTTGTTTGTGGTTTCTTATTCCAACCTTCTTATCCTATAGTAGGGGACTCGAGTGACTAGCCTAAAGTAATAGCTACGGTATATAAATCGTAAGCGTCATTGCCAAAATGTCGATTTTCATCGAAAGCTGTAGCTGAAGTGAAAATTAACCAAATTGAAGTGAACATTTATTTCATCTGGCATATTCATTACAAATTCTCTTTTACTACAAAGTTTAGAAATAAAATACCGTGAAATTAAAATGGAAATTCTTGACACTGGATCAAAATAGTTAGGTACATAGTGGCGTAATAGTACTTTTGTTTGCGAGCAAAACAGATGTATCGAGAAGACAACCTGCCGTCTTCTTAAGCGCTATAAGAGAAAGTTGGAACAAAACACATTTACCTTTTCTGAATGAGAATTTGATTGGATAAAAACAGACCGCTAAAAATTAAAGAAAAAGTCGAAACAATTAAAAAACCAAACAACGGAAATAGCCCCAAAAAATAACAAAGATGTAAAATAAAAAATTACATAACATACAGCTCCTGTCCCATGGGCTCTTGGGGGTCAAGCCATCCCTAGAGGCATAGTTACTTAACCTTTCGCCTATTTTGAAACAAAATTTTGATAATATGGTGTTGAAGGGAGGGTAGCTAAAAAGGGTGTGGAAGGCGGGCAGATTGCCCTCCAATCACTTTTGCCTCTTAAAATGGGGTATAGGAGCCTTTTAATTTCCAATCAAATGAACCCTTTTCAATGTTTCTACGTTCCCCATACGAAGTGGCTTGGTTGAAAAAAAAGATAAATAATACGTTGAATCAATATCTATTTTCAGTTATGCAGCGCTATTGGTACGTCTATGATAGCAGCTAACCACTGTATTGACTACAACAAAGAAAGTAAAAGGTATAGCTAATAGATATTGTGTTCCGCGTTCTATGCCAAGTTCAGTATTTCTATAGAATAACCTTAGAAGTTGTGTAAAGAAAGCGATGTAAAATGTTATAGCCTCTTAAGACAACTATACATGTTACGATGAAACACCGAAATCTGGAGAATCCCGACTTTCACCGGTGAATATCAGTAAACACATAGTCGCTTGGTGTATGTCCGAAATGTTAGCTAATTACCCTTATTTTTAACTTACACCAGTAAATGTCGACACTAACTGCGCGATTGTTGAACATGTTGGGTTTTATATTTTCTTCTTCGTAATTCAGTCGCGAAAAGTTTTTCGCCTCTTTCTGAGAGGAACGAAAATAATGAAAGTTAAAAATTTACTTAATTAAAAAAATTTACTGTATAATATGTTCTGAATGAGAAAATAATATAATGATAGTAATAGAATCTTACTAAATTATGTGATTGAAATCTTATTTATTGCAACAAATTAAAACTATTATGGCACTTTGAATGGCACAACAGGCCCTTACTTTTAAAACTGCATTTATCTGTGGAACACTTACATTTGCAATGACAGCGTATATATCCTTGCCCACCGCTTTTCGAATTAGCTACAGCTACTTCTCTCAACGAAATTTCTTGAAACAAATTACGAGCTGATTATATTAAAAATATTTCCACATAGCGCATATTTTGGATATGACTTGATTACTGAATCCTCTGCCATTATCTCATTGCAGTATTGCTGGAGCATCAAATATATAAAATACTGGAAGAACGTAATACGCTACTTCTTCCGTCCTCTTACTTTTCAAAGGTCGTAGCTGGACAAACATAGTTAACTGATCTTGATACACCATTATGAACTTAGATTAACCATCTATCAGATCAACTTGACATCTTGAGTTTAACTCAGAACTGATCATTGGTTTCACAACAGTTCCTTTCTTAGGTGCACTGTGTTTTATTTGCACCTATTTGTACAAATTTAAATACAACATTACATTTCATATGTAATATTTTTTACTTTATTCTGCAACTATTTAAGCACACGTCTTCTTCCTCCGTAGACTATTCTGATGTGAGTTTCGTATAGTATACCAAACAGTCCCTTATTGTTAAAACAATACTGTATATTCGTTTCTTTTGCATTTAATGGTTCTATTAACTTTCTTCATCATTTAATTTTTAAAATGTCAAAACGTTCCAAAGGTGTGTTGCATTTAGTTTTAGCGGAAATCACTACATAAAATATTTTAGAGTACTTTTCTTGAGAAAAATAGAAACAATTGTCTTTTCGTTTACCCGCAATTAATGCATTTAACTTTTTAAGAAAAAGATTTTGATTCACTGCAATATCCATTCCTCATAAATTAGGGTATCGGAAAAGAAATTAATAAAACGTCGCTCTCGCCATCAAACTTTGCTTAAGACTGAGAAAGCTGACTGGCCCCAAGCAGAACAAAGCTTTTGACGGGAAACAGCCAGTCGCCTCTTTGTCGGGTCCTTCGACCTCCACCAGAGCATATCTGTGATTGTTGTCATACACCAGTGAGGGTCCGAATGTACAAGAATGTCATGAAACATTTGATCATTCACCGACGTATTTAGTCTTTGTTGATACTCATCGGTGAAAGTCAACATTCTAAAATTTCGGGCTTTCACGCTAACATGCACAGTATACAAACAGCATTATGAAAATATTCCATAATGTTATTTGATAATTCTGCGTATTTACTTAAAAAATTATTATATTGAAAGCTAAATTTTTTGAACTGCCAAGCTATTTTGTTCGCTAAAAATCATCTCGAATTATTTTGTGGTTTAAAATTTAACATTTATTTTTATAATCCATTTAGTTGCTGCATATTCTTGTATACCAAAATAATTGTGAGTTAAAAGCAGAGTAGGTGGCAATAGAGCACATTACTTTGTAGGAACGAGAAATTAACTAGTTCAGAATTAAAATCATCCCCTTTATTTTTTAATTAAAAGAATAATTCACTTTTATCAGACATTAATATTTAAGTCTAAATGTGATCTTTAAGACCTGTCTAAAGCTGAATATCTGGTCAGAGCAGCCAATCCGAGACCTGAAGCCTCCCTGAATAAGTCTAGTTCTCCTATCACTTGCGTTGCGCAACCTGTTTAGCAATATAGCGGCTAAGATTTTATCCGGTATATGTCAGATTAATGATTGTAGATGTCACCTGTAGTCATGGTATATCAGTTCTAGTCGTAGTAATCTGAGTGTTCGTATGAGGCTGCACAATGGTGAACGATATTCATATGGTCGTTCACCATTATGTACCCTCATGGGACTTGTCAAAATATTATTTTGAGACGACATTTTATTGCATGCCTTATTATATTCATACGATCATTCTGTGCTCTAGAATATGTCTGAAGATGAATATCGGAGAAGAGAAGCTAATTCCTTACCTGAAACCTCTCTGGTTAGGTCTAGTTCTTCTGACACGAGCGTTGTGGAGCCTACTTAGCAATACAGTGGCTCTAGAAGGTTTCGAGGGAGCCAGCAGTAATACTGGAGCTTGCATTCCACTCCTAGCCTGAAATAATCTATGCCAATAACTGCTTGTACGCTATGTTCTTATAGCCTAAAGAAGCTGTCTCGGAGAAACCTCACACTTGAAATCTCCCTGAGCCACTGCTCTTCAAACACCACCTCAAGGAGCCACGCTCAGTGCTAGACTGAAAGTTCGGTCTGAACACTACCTTTTTAAATTTGCATATTTTAGTCTTTAAAGAAAAGGGCAAAATATCCGTTCTATCCCTCATTCTCTTTTGAGACATCCATGTTTTCAGCCTCTGGCCACCTCCACCGAGCCAACTTGCCTCATAGCAAAGGTAGTTAGAACCCCCATATGATATCAAGTCGAAATTTTTAGATGGCTGTTTTGTTCCAAATAGTCAAAATATCCAATAAACAGGTCACCAGAAACGACAAAACCCGTGCAGCACCAAGGAATAAAGCGACCTAAATTAATTTTAAGTTATCCATTGCAATTTGTTTTGTTGGATCCCATTCTCAGAGAGATTATGAGGTTCCTGTAAGGATGGAGGTCCTGAGAATGTGGTACGATATAAGACTGAAATCTAAGTTTATGACACAAACCTCCCATACACGAGGTTCTAAAGGCGTCTAAATTTTTTTTTTGTATTTGACATAAACTTTTAAGCCATACTGTCAGGGCCAAGGGTACTACACATTTTTGGCTGAAGGACGGTGTTTTGGAACCCAGAAATAAGCCACAAACGTTTTTGTCAATCATCTATTTTAAAATATCAATCTTAATTCAATCTTTAAATATCAATCTTAATTGAGGTCATACCACCCCCCTAAAGAATACTGGTCCCTAAAAGGTCCTAGTCCATCTTTAACTTATTTTTTCGCTAATCAGCTCAAAACGGATATCCTTAAATACTTGGACTTACGAAACGTCAATGCACAACTAAAACTAAGAAAAAAAATATTTAGGGTAAGGGCTCAAAATGCAACAACTTTTAAATTCTTTGCAATTGGCTTGAAATTCCTTGTGTTCAATGCCTTGGACATTCACCAAAAAAAAAAAAAAAAAAAAAAAAAAAAAAATGTTGGGGGTTTTTAGGGTTATTAGAGGGCCTGGAAAAGTTGCTATCCTTTATCAGTTTCAAACTCACAGCCTTTATTCCCTGAAACAAGGAAAACCTAAAGTAAAAACGATGATGTTTGGGGTCCAAACAAACCCAAAATAAAGAAATTTTTCTGACATAGATTTGGAATCCCATGGTTAGATTTTTCCTGTTTGGATTTATAATTATATTGGGGCAAGGAAAGCTTGTTAAAACGGAAATTTTAAAAAGGGGTTTCGAATTAAGACATCAGTAACTTGGAAATTGTTTTTCTTTGTCCCTCATATAGTCTACTATCTGAAAGAAAATATTGCCCATTGTTCACGGATAATTATTTTTTACATATTAGAAATAATGTAGCTTGCAGAAAAGGGCGACAAGTCTCAAGCATTATACTTTTCTCCTACACCTTATTAGATAGATTAGATATGGTAAATGGCCATAGAAAACTGGGACAAGAGCTCATTCAATCGTTCAACTGCTATTAAAGTACTGACATTTCTAGAGCAAAGCAATGATTTACCTCTGATAAAAAAAGGTTACCTCTGATAATGGTTGGTGGCCCTTATGTACCTACACACTTTTTTTGTGCCTATGTACCTCTTGCTTTGTTTTCTGTACCTAGCAAGCTTAGTCATATGCTCCAAGAGGTTTCGCTCTGAAGTTCCTAATCGAATAGTTTAACAGTTTGGAACAAGGAAAGATAAATTCTATTCACTAAGTATATTCTATTTACTAATAAATAATAAATTATTTGAAAAAAACGTTTAAGTATTTGAAAAACGAAGGAGAAATTTCAACTGAAAGTAAGGAGCAACATTAAAGCTTAAAACAAACAAAAAGTATTCCGTGTATGAGTGGCTGTCCTTTACTCAATGTCTCACTCTTTACGCTAAAGTTTGACTTTTTGTCAAATTTTTGCCAACCAGATGCGTACCAGTTGTGTATACATAATTTCAAAGAAAACATTAAACCCCGAGTCGCCTAGCCCTAGCGGCCCGACCCTTAGAAACAGTGCGCAACGAAAAAAGTCCGCATATCCGATTTTCGCTAGCCTAGGAAATTTTGACCGGTTGGAAATAATGAAAGAGTGTGGTAAGTTGAAAAAAAACTGCCTTGAGTGTGTCTGTGGACTTGCCTAGTGATCTCGGTAAAAGACAGAAAGAACTGTATCTCATGGCTACAAGCTAAGAACGTCAAAAATAGCAAGTGAAAAGTGTCAGAAACGCGTCAGATTAAAAAAGGAATCAAACTTTGGTTAGAAACCAAAAAATCAAAGACGTCGCAATGGATGAAGCTGCAAGATGACTGCTACGATCCACTCAAGCTTCCCCACGCTGGGCCAGACAATCCCAATGAATCTGATTCGGAAGCATAGTGTTATATAAATTTTTGCATTTAGCCAGTTATTGGGGCAGTAATAGTACTGATTGTTGTAGGATTTGGAAAGAATATTGGTAAATTATGGTGGTAAAAGAAATAAGTTAAACATATCTTAATTAAAAAGTATTATAACTGATCCCCCTGAGAGTATTATTGTTTTCTTACCGTTTGCTTAATATTGAAGTTTTTTTGTTTTTTTTCATCCAAAGAAATGTTTTTGCTTTTCGTGTGTCCTTATTTGTTTTTCTTTTTCAGTGTAGTAAGAAAAGTCTGGGTTTACAAACTTCGAAGTGGTCTACTTATCCTTTCAAAAGCTCAGCCATTGCTTTTCTCGAGCATGTGGTAAGTTATGAATTTCTGCTCTGACCTCCCAGAGGGCGCCTCCTTATCAGCAGGTCAAAGTAATGCAAGATTAACAGAGTTGGAAGAAAATTTGTGACTAAGGGACACTCTGACTCTCAGCTCACTGTTCTCAAGCTTAACTGTTAAGGGTTATGCTCTTCGTTTTCTGATGTAACGAATTTTTGCCAACAGCTGTAGCCAGATGTAGTCAGGATTTGCAAAACTTTTCTAACAAGACACACCGATACCCTTTTAGAATTACCTGATCACTCTTCACAATTCCTTCACAGATCTAAAATGAATAGAGGAGGCTTGGCTATTTATACGCGGCAAGAATTCACAGCCTGCATCAATAAAGAATTAACCCGGAATATCGAAGGAGTTTATGAATCTCCCTTCTTGGAAATAATTTTACCTTCGCAGAAGAAAATAACACTTGGAGAAGTATACCGTCCACTGGCAGGATCTGTCTCTTCGTTCTCGGAAAACTTAGGTGAAATATATGATCTTCTGGAGAGACGAGGGAACGAAGCCATCTTAATGGGGGACTTTAACACCAATCTGACTCTTGCTATCATCAGGTGCGATAGATCTGCTCAGTATAATGTCTACTTCGAACATGTACCCCTTAACCACGATACTTATTCGAGTAACTACCACCTCCCACTCATTGATTGACAACATTTTTTCGACGCTGCATCCAATATCGGTCTCTATCTTGCTATCTGACACTTCTGATCGCTCCCCTCTGCTTAGGAATTTTAAAATACAGCACAAAGGTCCTAACCCCAATGCCAGGGCCTTCGCAGGGATTTGCCACGTGGAAATTAAATGATGAGAACCTAGAAACCCTTAAACAAGTACTGGAGAGCACATCCTAGGATTATGTTATGAACACAGAAGATGTTAATGCAGGATTTGAGGAATTCCATAACATTTTTATGAGAAAACATACCGATTACTGCTCTAAAAAGCATACAAGGAAGACTGGACAGAAAAATCAGCCCATTAGTCCTTGGATTAGTCATGGACTGCTCTAGTGCATTAATAAGAAAAATAAGCTTTGGATTGATCATGTAAATGACCCTTGCATACCGACGCTTGAGAAATATATTGAATATAAAATATGCCGTCGATTAATTTTATGTAAAGCTAAGAGAAATTATTTCATTAGAAAAATAGCTGAAAGTTTGAAAGATTCACGGAAGATATGGAAGGTTGTAAACTCTTTACTGCGTCCCTGCAGCATCTCGCCTGAGCTTTCTTTGAAATTATCTGTAAATGGGGAAACTATATCGGGGCCAGAAAACGTTGCAAATGCACTGGGATCATTTTTTGCAGAGGTGGAAAAAAAGAAGCAAATTCCGTTGAAAACCCCATGACGAGTTTTAAAGATTACCTAGGCCCAGCATGCACCAAGTCAACAGCTCTCACTCCTGTCTCTCCACCTGAAATTCTGTTGATTATACGAAAACTAAGAGGAAATTCTGCTTCTGGATTCGACCAAGTACACACTAATGTGTTAAAAGCAGTTGGTTCGTCAAGCATAGAGCCTCTTACTTACCTGATCAATTTGTCTCTGCAAAAGGGTACTTTCTAAGAACGGCTAAAGAAAGCTAGAATAGTTCCTTTCCACAAAGGAGATTCTCGAGCTGATCCTGCGAATTATATACCTATTTCCATTCTTTCAATTTTTTCAATGGTTTTTGAAAAACCCATGCAGCAGCAGCTACTCGAGTTTCTGGAGAAAAAAAGTGTTTCTTAATGCTCATCAGTTTCGGTTTACACCAGGACGCTCCACCCAAGATGCACTAACGGCTTTGAGTTTATGGATCAACAAAGTTATGGATTCATAGTCAAACAAAAGAAGAGTGTATATAACGAATATAGATTCAGTTCCTTTCTTCAGACCTAAAGGACTGAGAACGCATGTTCACCAAGAAATTTTACTTGGATACTTCGACTACGTTAAAAGGATTTGTTTCACTACTGCCCATACTTGGGCCTGTACTCCAAATAAAGATGAAGATTGATATATTTTGTATCGTCAACCATCCAAACAAAAAATCCCTGATGAAAAGAGACCCCAGGAATGGTATAAAGGGATTCTAGATAAAGGAATCAACGAGTTGTTTTTCAATATAAAAACATGCTAAAATAAACCATTGGTTTATTGGGACAATGAACCAATGTCCCAATACATTGGGAGCTAACATGGGACATTGGAGGAGACTTACATCGGGACAATGTAAGTCTTCCCACTGGCCTTCCGCATTTTAAGGGGGATTTCTGGTCAGATGAAATTGAAAAAAAAAACACACAAAAAATTGAACAAGGAAAAAAGCGGAGAAGAACAGTGTCAAAGAAGAATAAAAACCCGACGGAAAAGAATACTCAAGTATCTGGCGATAGGAATTTACACGAAAGTGAAGACCTTTCTAATCAAATAATTAAATAAATGCAAAGGTACAAAGAATCTTTCTTCGTAATTTAGTTGCATTCACCACTAGGTGTAAATTATCCTCTCAAAATTCGTGATCCAGACCCAGAAATCATATGCGACTTGGTAGATGACCGACAAGCTCTGATGACAATGGCAAGCGAAAAAAATCTGGAAAATTCTTTAATGAGAAGATGTAAATTTTTTACTTTGGTTCTACGAATTGCGTAGTCAAGTTGATTATACTAATATTTGCCCTCATACAATGATTGTCAACGACGAACAGATTGTGGACAATGCTGTTTACAGATTGTAAACAGTAAACAATGATTTTAAACATAAATCAAGTATCTGGCGATTGGAATTTACACGAAAGTGAAGACCTTTCTAATCAAATAATGCTAAGGTACAAAATTTTTTTCTTCGTAATTCAGTTGCATTCACCGCTAGGCGTAAATTATCCTCTCACATAACAGTATTGCAGCAAACTACGATCCTCTCATTCATGAGGAGAATCCCTTAGCCGCTGCACTGTAGCAACCATTAGCTAATAATGTTTTATCATGTTTGAAGCTAATATCGTGATTGCGGTCAATCTCTTTGTTTTTCAAGGCATTGGATTTTCCTTCCTTGTTGTTCAAGTAAAGGCACTGTAAGCTTACTTTATGGGGAGATTTCGACCATGGCGGTTCCAATGGTGTAGTTTGTGTTTCTATATGACGCCATTTTAAATGTTGGACTATTTATTTTTTTTTTTATTATGGGACGTGTTCGTGTTTCGCTTCAACCACGAAACGTTAAATTATACACAATGGCCCACCCCCATGTATTGAAAATATGTTCAATGACGCATTCCCCCACATACGCAACCCACCACCCCACCTTCATAATAGCTGTTGTACAATTATACGTCACTGAACATATTTTCACGGAAAATCGAGTGAATCAACTTAATTAAATCAAGCATTAAAATAAACATCCAAATTGATTATCTTGTGTGGACTTCATGACTTTTCAGGTACAAATGGCCACCATATGGCATTACTTGCTCTGCAGCTGAGAAGCTCAATATATAGCTTTGTGAGACTTTTAAATGGATTGACAATTTCAGAATTTTCAATTGAAAGCTACTTGATCCTCTTTAGGGCAAAACTGTAGTTTGGTGCCAAAAATCTCCAGAAAACTGTTTTCCAATGACACTATATTTATAGTAATTAGAAAAGGTTAAATTTTCATTCAAGCGAGCCATATTCCGTTCTTTTAAGACCATCGGTTCAATACGATTACCCCTGAAAAAAACTTACAAAAAGCTTCTAATATGCTGGATCTAATGGTGTAATTTTTGTTAAGATCAACTGCTTATTTGAGGATATTTACCCCTCTTTTGAAAATCAGGCAAAAATAAATTCCTTTGATGTACTAATTGTAAATCAAAAATAATTATTTTTGGAGTTTCCGCTACTATTAGTCGCTTCTTTCTTTCAATTAAATAAAAAAAAAGTTTTTTTTAACTGAAAATAAGGAGCGACATTAAAACTTAATAAGAACAGAAATTATTCTGTATATGAAAGGGGCCGTCCCCTCCTCAACGCCTCACTCTTTACGCTAAATTTTTTTATTTAAAAAAAAAAAAAAATTTTTAGACAGAGTCAAACTTTTACGTAAATAGCGAGGCGTTAAGGAGGGGACAGCCCCTTTCATATACAAAGTAATTCCTGTTCGCTTTATGTTTTAATGTCACTCCTTACTTTCAGTTAAAAAAAATTAGTTTTTTTATATTTAATTTCTGAACTTTATTGAATTAATGCAGATTTGATTTTGGTTCACCGTACATGAATAATTAAAACGAAATTTGCATATTAATTTAACTTTTTTTTTTGGCTAAATGGCTTTCTTGAAATTTTGTTCTGACTTAACTTACGACTTAACTGACTTAACTAACTGACTTAACTTAACTTACGAATTCACTTACGTAACGAACTTCTATATTCATATATTTTTGTTTACGTATATTAGGGAGTTCGCCCTCTAGTCGATACCTCGCTCTTTACGCTAAAGTGAAAATTTTGTTCCAATTCTTTCAGAATGACCCCTTAATAACAAAGGTCGTTAATTAGAATAAATAACTCTAATGAAAGTACAAAAAGAAACTTTAGCGTAAAGAGGGAGCTAATGACCGGGGGGCAAACCCAATCATATACGTAATAATTTCTGTTCGTTTTAAGTTTTGATGTTGCTCCTTACTTTCAGTTGAAAAAATTGTTGTTTTTTTATTTAATTTCTGATTTTTTTTTAAATAATGCTGGGAAATCCGGCGCCCCTTCATAGCAATGTTCCTCCCCCCATGAAAACTTCCTCCATAGAAAGATCCTCCCACGTAACATCCAACCCACCCTCCCCCCCAACTACCAGAATACATCCCCCCTGAAAACTTCTGTGTACTTCCAAATAACCAATACTATATGTAAACATTGGGCAAAGTTCATAACTTGCAGCCCGTCTCCCGGGGACTGCGGGGGATTAAGTCATCCTCAGAGACATAGTTACTGTATTTTTCGACCATGCTGAACACAATGACTATCTCAAAATTTTGATCGGTTGACTTTGGGAAATAATCGAGCGTGTGAGGGGGCCTAGTTGCCCTCCATTTTTTCGTTGCTTAAAAAGGGCACTACAACTTTTAATTTTCGTTCGAAAGATCCCTCTCACGATATTCTAGGACCACTGGGTCGTTACGATCGCCCCTGGGAAAAAAAATAAACACTCATCCGTTATCTTTCTTCTGGCAAAATTTTTAGGGGGTGTTTTCCCCTTTTCTCGAAAATAAGGCAAATTTTCTTAGGCGCGTAACTTTTGATTGGTAAGACTAAACTTGATGAAACTTATATATTTGAAATCAGCATAAAAAGCTGATTCTTTTGATTCATCTATTGGAATAAAAATTCTGTTTTTATAATTTCGGTTACTATTGAGCCGGGTCACTCCTTACTTACAGTTCGTTACCTTGGGCTGTGTCATCACACTTGACCGCATTCCCTTTTTGAACTAGGCTTTTATTGGTGCATGTATTCTCAGAGTTGTTTCTAATGCACGTATGGAAAATGCACTTGGGCTCTTCGCATATTCTTCGATGCCGAAAGCTACAACTTTCATTTGTTTTGTTTATCTTTATTTTTTCAGTAATTGTGTTTACCATTACGTTCTCTGGTGTAATTAAATAAAAAAACAAGTTTTTTCAACTTAAAGTAAGGAGCAACATTAAAACTTAAAACGAACAGAAATTATTACGTATATGAGGTGGTTCGCCCCCTAGTCAATACCTCGCTTTAAAGTTCGAATTTTTTTCGATTCACAAATTACTGAATCACAAAGGCCTTTTAATTGGAATAGATAGCTCTTTTGAAAGTACTAAAAAAACTTTAGCGTAAAGAGCGAGGTATTGACTCGGGGGCGAACCCCCTCACATACGTAATAATTTCTGTTGGTTTAATTTTTAATGTTGCTTCTTACTTTCAGTTGAAAAAACTTCTTTTTTTAATTTAATTTCTGATTGTTTTTTAAATAATGCTGGGAAATCCGGCAACCCCTTCATAGAAATGTCCCTTCCTCCAAGAACACATCCTCCATGGAAAGATCCTCCCATGTAATCCCTACTGGATCGATACGATGATCATATCGATCCAAAAGACTACTGGATCGATACGATGACCCCTGGGGAAAAAAACAACCAAACAAATAAACACGCATCCGTGATCTTTCTTCTGTCAAAAAATACAAAATCCCACATTTTAGCAGATAGGACCTTGAAACATCTACAGTAGGGTTTTCTGTTACGCTGAATCTGATGGTTTTAGGTTGATGAAACATATATATTTGAAATCGGCATAAAAATCCGATTCTTTTGATGTATCTACTGGTATCAAAATTCCGTTTTAAGAGTTTCGGTTACTATTGAACAGGGTCGCTCCTTACTTACAGTTCTTTACCACGAACTGTTTGATCGCAATTTTCAGGATTTCGGCAGCCTGTTTAATCTTTTTAAACATTTTGAATGCATTCCATTCTGTCAAGAGACCGAGTGACCGACTTTGCTTATATAGGTGGGTAAATCCAAACACCCCTCCCGATATTCCATTATGTAGATACATAGGCTCTCCTTTTTATAAATATCATACACATTGAAGTAAAACAAATTCTGATTGTGTTTGTCCTTTAAACAGGTTTTGCATTGCTACTACTTCGTTCATCATTTTTGCGGACGAATTTAAATGCAAGGTTGATTTTGACTTTTTTTCTGGTTCTAAGATAAACAAATTCAGAAAAACCTAAGGGTTTAGTAACGTCAGTTGTGTACTTTTCGTGAAATACATTTTCATCCTTTGCTTGAGCATAATTTTTTTCATGGTTATTTTTGTTGATTTGTTTTTCAGTTTCTTCTAGACCCCAGCACCGCACCGGCAGATCGACCGAACACCGCCGACGAGAGGCCCGGTCAACCGCCACCAAAGTGTTGCAACGTCGCTGGCGCGCCGCAGGCACGCCGCCACCGGCAGAGGTAGCGGCGTTCGGTCGACTTTAAATTAATTTTGCGACAATTCTTTATTGCGTCAACCACAAAGTCGGGGCTTTTCCTTCTCGTGTGGTTTAGTATTCCGATTTTCCTGATTAGAAATCAATGAGGGCTTGCACTATCCACGAATGTTTGGGTATTTCCCCGAAAATCCATACGTCACCCGGAAAAACAAATTTGGTTCCCGTATCTCTGAAAATCAAGGAATCACGGTGTCACCCCTAGCGATTTATCACCAGTGACTTTCCCTGCCAAATATTACTTTGCATACCATAATTCTTCACTACTCTCTTGTTCATTAATTTTTGTCTCTTTTGTTATTTTGCATAAAAACAAGACAGATGCAATATGCAATTGCAAATATTGCAATATACACAGTTCGTCCTATGTTGACAAAAAAAAGTACCGTCTTTATGAAACGAGTTTAAATCATTTCGAATGCAGTTTCCCAATCGCTATTTCTTACATCATTCGCAGTCAAGAATTTTATTTTCAAGTTGAATAGAATTATAGAACGCATTCACTACTATACAGCTTCAGCCTTCAGTTGGATTTTGAAATTGACTGCCGACAGATCTACAGCTGAATTGTAAGTTTGCAGAATTTTTTTTCTTTTGCCGTTTTTAGGTTGGGGAATTAAAGATTAAAACGGAAGTTACCCCAAAAATATGATTCATAAATAAATTGTAAATTATTGCCTATAAGGGGGGGGGATAGGGGGCTATCATTCTTTAATAATAATATATCATTTTTTTTTATTGAAAGCAGGGAGGCCAAAAAGATAATTATTTTTTTCATTTAAAGTGGAGACAGAAGAAAATGATATCAAATTCCCTAGGAAACCATTGAAATATTTTGATAGACCCAGGACCCCCCATTGGGATTTGTTCATTGTCTTGGGTATTTTGCGATGTCTCACAGGCTACTGGCCTAATTTGGCTTTTGTGTGTGCTCCCTTTTAATTAGATTCTTTTGAGCTTATTGAATGCCACGGCGAATCTATGACTCAGTTTTTCAATAATTTGAGGTATATCTGAATCATATCTACATTTTTGTTGTTGTCTTTGTACCCCTTTACTCATACCCTCAATTTTTTTTTTCAAGGAACACTACGCTGTATAATGTTTTTTACATGTTTGTTTAAACCATATAGTGACCCAGTTAATTATTGAGTAAATTATTTTTATAATTTAAAGCTGAGTCGGTATCCGATCAAGGTGGTATTCAGAAGGGGGGGGGGTGAAGAGGTATTACATATAAATGATAATATCTCGAAATTATTTTATTGAAAGCAGGGATGCCAAGAAGTAATTTTTTTTAATTTAAAGCAGAGACGGCATCCTATCAAGGTATACAGAGGGGGGATAGTGAGCTATCATATTTAAATGATAATACCTCGATTTCTTTCGGAAAGCAGGGATGCCAATAAGTTAATTTTTTTTTTTTATTTAAAGCAGAGACGGTATCCTATCAAGATGGTATCCAGAGGGGGGAGGGGCATAGGGAGTTATTATATTTAAGTGATAGTACCTTGATTTATTTTTTATTGAAAGCAGGGATGCCAAAAAGTTGAAAAGTTGACAAAAAATAACAAAATTTTCGTGAGTTATAATTGATACAGCACTTGTATAGTTTTATCATCCAAAGGGAAAGGGACATATGCGTCCAACCCGTTTTTTTTCTTATTGATGAAACGGGTTTACTTTGAAAACAATCATTCATAAGTACCAGGCAGGTTCACACTAAAACGAATTGGCGTGACGAAAGCGATATCGACATCCCCACCTAACGTTGCGCTCGAGTGATAATGGCGCCCTTGGTCCAGTGCCCAAGTTACATTAAAAGGCCAGGTCATAATAAAAGCTTTCAATTTGGGAGGTTCAAGGAGGAGTCTTTGACAGTCTTATGACCTCAGGGTATTACATATTGCAACGTTCTTACGTATCTACAGTGGTTTAAAAATTCGATCACCCCACAAATGATTACCAAAAATATGCACAAATATAACAAATGTAACAATTGGAATATTATAACACTTTTTTCAAACCTTTGAAGAAAAGCAAAAAGGCTAAATACCCCTAACTACGCTATAAAGCTATTTTAAAAAGAAACGCTCCGGAGATTAAATAAGTAGAACAACAGGGAAATTTTTATACAAGACAGTGGAACGCAACTTTAAATGAATGTTTCGACCCTACATCCAAGGGCCGTTCTCAGCAAAAACAGACGAAGAGAATAAAAAAAATATAAAAGAAACTTACATTAAAATTCAATCATTAAAACTGAAAGGTTTTTTAAAAAAAATGTTTTAAAACAGCCCTAATATTATTACTTTAAGGAAGTTCAAACAGGACTGGTACTCCAAACGAAATGGACAGAGAACAATTCATTCAGATGAAATTAAAATACTTACAGATAAGCTTTTAAAGCTAATCTCGCCTTCTTGGCAGCCAGCCTATATGATCTATTCTTAATAGGTTGAGTGGAGTTATTTACTGGTTTTTTAATATAATTAGTTAAATCGTGTTTGTTTGAACCATATAGTGACCTAGTTAATTATTAAGTAAATTATTTTTCTAATGAAACCTGAGACGGTATCCTATCAAGGTGGTATCTAGAGCGGGGGGGGGTAGGAGGTTTTACATTTAAATGATAATATCTCGAAATCTTTTTATTGAACGCAGGGATCCCAAAACGTTAATTTTTTTTTAATTTGAAGCAGAGACGGCATCCTATCAAGGTGGTATCCAGAGGAGGGGGGGGGTAGTAAGCTATCATATTTCAATGACATATCTCGATTATTATTTTTTTTTTGAAAGCAGGGGTGCCAATAAGTTGATTATTTTGAATTATTTAAAGCAGAGACGGTGTTCTATCAAGATGGAATCCAGAGGGGGGAGCATAGGGAGTTATTATATTTAAGTGATAGTACCTTGATTTTTTTTATTGAAAACAAGGATACCAAAAATTTGAAAAGTTGACAAAATTAACAAGATATTCGTGAGTTATACTTGATACAGCACTTGAATGGTTTTATCGTCCAAAGGGAAAGGGACATATGGGTCCAACCCGTTTTTTTTTATTATTGATGAAACGACCTAGTTAATTATTAAGTAAATTATTTTTCTAATGAAACCTGAGACGGTATCCTATCAAGGTGGTATCTAGAGCGGGGGGGGGGTAGGGAGGTTTTTACATTTAAATGATAATATCTCGAAAGCTTTTTATTGAACGCAGGGATCCCAAAACGTTAATTTTTTTTTAATTTGAAGCAGAGACGGCATCCTATCAAGGTGGTATCCAGAGGAGGGGGGGGGGGTAGTAAGCTATCATATTTCAATGATATATCTCGATTATTATTTTTTTTTTGAAAGCAGGGGTGCCAATAAGTTGATTATTTTGAATTATTTAAAGCAGAGACGGTGTTCTATCAAGATGGTATCCAGAGGGGGGAGCATAGGGAGTTATTATATTTAAGTGATAGTACCTTGATTTTTTTTATTGAAAGCAGGGATACCAAAAAGTTGAAAAGTTGACAAAATTAACAAGATTTTCGTGAGTTATACTTGATACAGCACTTGCATGGTTTTATCGTCCAAAGGGAAGGGACATATGCGTCGAACCCGTTTTTTTTCTTATTGATGAA